>NC_085091.1:216163-258663 GCF_963422355.1 Corticium candelabrum
ACACACCACACACACACACACACGCGCACACACACACACACACACACACACACACACACACACACACACACACCTAAAATCCTAAATGTCAGGAGCTGCCTCTCAGAGGTCACGCCCCCAGCTGTTAAGCTGGGCCCTGTGCGCTACTCAGGGAACTCTGGGCCTGCGCTAGCAAACTCCTGGAGCCGGGCCAGGCACTCGCAGGAGCACCGACTTGTGAAGCCAACTGTGGTGTGAGCACGCAAAGTCTCACCAGGACCCCAGTGGCTGATGTCACGTCACAGCTGATGGCCGCTTAGGACCCCAGTCAATGACCAGGTACTCATTTATACTCCTGAGTCGAGAGAAGCAAATGTGTTAGCTTCTTGCTTAAGGAAATTATGCCATAGCTTGCCATCACTGTGACTTGAACTTGCAACCCTTTAAGGTCCCGGATGTAAACACTCCATAAGATGACTCTCTAACCAACTGAGCTATCGCACACGCACACACACACACACACACACACACACACACACACACAGACACACACACACACACACAGACACAGACACACACACACACACACACACACACACACACACACACACACACACACACACAGACACAGACACAAACACACCACCTCATGTCTGTCTGTTTGCCTGTCTGCCTGCCTGCCTGTCTGTCAATACAAATATTTTCCATTTAAATCAAACGTCTACATCATGAGCAACCTAACACAACAAGACCATTACGCTCTTGAAGCATACAAAATTACACTGCGCAAACTACATTTCAACGTTCTAATCTCGTTATGCTAATGAGTTTGTTTGAGATGACTTTTGCATTGCAATGCTGTAGAGTCACAGAAATAATTGATCGCCACTTGGTCTTGAAGTCGATTTCATTGCGTCTTCCTTCTTCATCCCTTGCACTCTTTGCCAGCTTGTTCGCCCCAATGAGCAAAATGTTCGAAAACAAGAAGAATGACCAATGGGCAAGACCCTTCTGTCTGTCTGTCTGTCTGTCAAAACAATACATTATCATAAATCATGACTAATAGACACTAAACACAATAAAGCAACAAGTAAAACCAAAACAAGCTGCCGTATAAGTTACATCAAACAACTAACCAGCTAAAGAGACTATCTATGTGTCTACGTGCATGTTGTTAGATTGACCTAATCTTGATAATCTCCTGCAGACCACACTTGCATTGCATCGTTGCAATGTCACAGAAAAACACAAACTGTGTCTGTCTGTCTGTCTGTCTGTCTGTCTGTCTGTCTGTCTGGTTTTCACAGCATTTAATGTAACTAACAGCCCAACCATCTATTTGTCTGTAACCCAATTACCCAACTGTGTATCTCAGTTCATCCATTTATACACACATAAATCTTCAACAACCACACAACCAAACGCTCACGTTTCTATTTCACTCACCAAGTGAACGCAGCCTTGAAAACCAAGAACGACTTGCGCATCTTCAATAGTCTGTTGATCACTAGGAATGCCTCCAACAAAAACATTAGTGAGTATGAACCTCTCTCATTGGCCCTACATACACAGAGAGAGAGAACACAACACACAATCAAAGGTCAAGCAATCAGGTACACATGTAGATGGGGTAATAAACGGTTACTGACTCGATTTTTCGTAGCACGTTTACGACTCTCAACATTCAGTGTAATTGTCGATTTCTTGATTGAAACGACGGCTTTGAATTGTTCACCTTTATTATAATTTCTTGCCTTCAGATCTAGAGAATAAGAATTTATAGAGATGAAGATGAAATCAACAGGAAAACATCCAACACACGAGGGTGACACACTAATGTGCAATATTTACCAGTAAGAAGTCTGACAAACAGGTAAACAGAAAGATACATAAAGAAACAGACAGACAGACGAACAAGACGGTAATGACAAAAAGTAAAGAAGCCTATAACCTAAAAGAAATGAATAGTACACAAAACAGGCAATCTTAACTAGGACAGACAAAGAGAGACTAATGAACGGACAAACAGACAGACAAATGGACAGACAAATAGACAGACAAATAAACAGGCAAAAAAATGGACAGACTAATGTCCCGACAAACAGACATACAAATGGAAAACATGGACAGACAAACAAACAAACAAACAAACAAATGGACAAACATGAACAGGCATGGACAGACAAACAGACAAACAAATGGACAGAAAAATAGACAGACAAACGTCTATACAAACAAGACAGACACACCATATACATCACTTACTAAACAGTCAGAGTCCCACTGCCATCATTAACTCTCAACACTACAACTCTGTCCTCATATGACTAAGCCACAAAGTCCCCACTGTCCACATCATCAGCATAAACCATAATGCCATCACTACCCGTGGCCGTAAAACTCATCTCCAACGAGAATTCACGAGAGAAGCCAAGCGCATCAAATTGGAGATACGAACCAGCAGTTGAGAAATGCAGAACAACAAACGGCCAGGAGGAACTGACATGGATTTAGTAGGAAGATGTGTGGTAACATGAGGTGGTGTGGTGGCGGCATGTGTACTGGCAGCAGCCTGAGTAGTGGCAGCCTGAGTGGTGGTGGCCTGTGTAGTGGTGGGTTGTGTGGTGGTGGGTTGGGTGGTAGTTGCTTGTGGGGTGGTTGGTGGTTGTGTTGTGGAACAGCTGGCAACTTTTCGCATTGTTTCCTGGCTGTTGCCAGATCTGGAATGATTGAAAGCTGTTTAATAGCTTCCTGAAACAATAACAAATTAATCACATCAAAATACACACACACACACACACACACACACACACACACACACACACACACACACACACACACACACACACACACACACACACCAAGAACAGCGTGGGCGTGATCGTTTCATTATATAATTTCTACACTAATTTGAGTCGAACCTTCTCCACGTTTCAAGTCTAGTCTGTGCATATCTTGCTCACTAAAACTCAAATTTGCTCTGAGAATAAAGAATAACGAAACAATTAGAAATAGAGACGAGAAAATTGGTTTGTTTGGTTGCCTGAATGATGGAGTGTCTCCGAGACTCTAATCCAAGTCTACTGGCCAATCCATAAATCTTTCTCTCTTCTACGAATAGGGACTACTGACTACGCATGTGCACAACTTGTGAGCTAAGCCCCTCCCTATTGTGCGCTGAGTAGATTGTGCAAGTAATATGGCGGAACGTCAAACTACTGTTAACCCTAATGGTATCATTTGTAGGTGGAGATGTAGTGTTTGTTTCAGTTTTGTTCGTTTTCGTTTACAGATCTATTATTGAGAGCGAGGAAACTGTTGGTTAAGAGAAACTTTGTAGATGCTGAAAGAATTTGCCATCAATTACTTCAAGTCTACCAAACAGCAGAACATGCAAATATAAAGAAAGCACTTGGTTAGTGTGTGTACAGGGACTATTTGGTTGCGGGCAATTATCTCGCTCCTATTTGGTTCTTGAAACCGTTTAACTAGTTAAGGCTTATTTGGTTTCGGCCACCTGCAGGGACTGTTTGGTCACGGGGACTATTTGGTTTCGCATTTATTGCACCTCGAATCGGCACTGTCCAACTTTTACAGCTGTACGAGACGGACGCGAACGACGTGACGATGGCCATGATAATTTTCATGCGTCTCCCAGACGTCTCGATGAGCCGAAATCGAGTGCGACCTGCTTCTTCTTCGCTTCATATGAATACCGAAGTCATCACGACATTGTCGATCGCAATTTTGCGTGTCTGAAGTTTCGTTTTGAGGCAAATCTCGGCTTGTCTGGTAGCGGGCATGTTGAAAGTAGGCGGAGTAAGAATCTCTTGTGGGTTACAAGGTAAACAAACATCTGTGTGTTGTTTAGCGAGGACGACTACAGTTGTAGATAGAGCACAACGTTTGCGAAGTGGAAAGTCGCTTGACAGCGGACTAGAACCCGCTTGTATATTACACTAAATTCGCTAAAGTCTAATATTCGTATAGCCTCGCAGAACTTCCAGACTATTCCCTGGCACTTCTAAAAAACCTACATTACTCTGCAACGCCAAGTTTGGTTGAACGCGTATACTTTCAGGAACGCTTCTCCCAGGATACTGATAACGCCACAAAGTGAGAAACATGAGAAGTGGTACAAAAGTTTCAATGGAATATTATCACGGATCTACATATTTCAAAGCAAAAACCTAATTATTAAAAATAAGAAACAATCTTGTATACACTACCAAGGCACACAAAGAACAACCAAACAACAGAGATAGACAAAGAGACTGAGGAACAACCAAAATAAGCATTGGTTCAGAAATATTTTGGACAACGATAGCACCATACACAAAAAAAACAAGCAAACGACAGACAGACAGACAGACAGACAGACAGACAGACAGACGGACGGACAGACAGACGGACAGACAGACAGACAGAGTCTAAGACAGACAATTTATTCTCATACAGATTCTACTTGTACATATGCTAGGATTTTTTAAAATACAAATACATCCTTGCAACACAACAAAGTCATTAACTATTGGACTTGACTTTGAATGTCAAAATCAAATAATCTATCTAAATCACAGACAGACAGACAGACAGACAGACAGACAGACAGACAGACAGACAGACAGGCAGGCAGACAGATTATTTTATTCTTCGATACAAACTATTACATGATCTAGTTGCAAGACGGTAACAAAGCTAGAATTTCTAAATCAATTAACGTAATAAGCTTAATTAATTAATTGATGTTTCAGTCATATAAGAAGTCCTCTACTTTACACTGTTGATGAGTCAATTTAACTTAGACACTTTTCCACTGATTACTCTTGCATTGCATCTCTGTACACACAGTCATATCTGCATGCATGCGCATAGCTGCATGCTGATTAGTATAGTTCTTGTCTTTCATTTTCTTGCCTGCATATCCTGGTTCTACTGCAGTACATTTTGCTGTGTCACCCTTCAAAGAAAAAGATAGACGGACGAACAGACTAAATGGCAGAAAGAGACAGAAGATGCATGTATACAAGAAAACTAGATTTCACTAGGCTCCACTAATCTACAAAACGTATGGTTTTAGAGTGTACAACAACGCAAACAATCAACCATCAATACCCATCTGAGAGACCAAGTGCAAATTAAGTGATTTGACTTCAAATACGTTAATTAATTGTTTCTCGAACTACATATATGCACTTATTTTCTCTTCTGTTCTGAAAGTCATCACCGACCTTTGGTCGTGCGGAACCAACTAAAATTGCGTAGACAGATCATAGGCGTAGGAACCGTGGGGGCACTGGGGGCACGTGCCCCCACAACCGAGCCAGGCTGTCACGCCGACGTGTCGTGTGCGCATGTGCACGTTACACGTGAAGGTATGTCTGACAACGGCATTGGACCTGGACGCGAGATCGAGGAGCGCACACCGCCTCCACCACCTAAAAGACGGAATCAGAGTATTCTGAACTTCTTTCCTGCCTCGTCCAACTCCGATACAGCGGTGAGTAGAAGCTCATCAGGTAGCGCAGTTGATGCTGGAGCTAGCGTCTTCTCTGACCTTGATCAGGGATTTACATCAAGAAGTACATTTTTCAGTACCTTTCTCGTGTTATCTAAGACGTTTACCCTTTATAATTGTCGATAGGTACTGCCTGCTCTTCTGCGTGTTGTCAAGAGACTCTCACCGTTCCAACCCAAAGACCCAGCTGTTATAAACAACACCAAAAGGAAGCAAGGCAAGAAATACAGAGCATTTTCTCCCACTTGGTATACGAGCTATCCTTGGCTGACTTTGTGCACAACCAGGAGCAAAGTCTACTGCACATATTGCAGATATTGTAGTAGGAAAGGGTTGCTAGGTCTGGCCACTAAAGGAGAAGATAACTTTATTGACACAGGGTTTGACAATTGGAAAAGGCTCACGAAAGATTCTCTGTACATGCTCAATCTGGTCATCATAAAGAAGCTGTTTTTAAAGCTGAGCAACTAAAGCATGACAGTGTGGATGCACTCTTGTGCAGACAAGCTATGGTTGATCAAAAACTTCACCGGCAAATGCTGCTGACTCAGTTATCAACATTGAGGTACTTGCTTCGACAAGGAATGGCTATTAGGGGTCACCATGAGGAAGAAGGTAACTTGGCTCAAGGAGAAGAAGTATTGTTCCCCTGAAATTCAAAACGAACAGATTTCTCTTATGGGATTGTGTGTTTTGAGAGGTCTTTTGTCTGAAATTAGAAATGCACGGTACTATTCCATTATTGCTGACGAGGCAACAGATGTTGGTCACAAGGAACAACTTGTGGTTTGTATCAGGTGGGTGGATGATAATTTTGATATCCACGAGGACCCAATTCAGCTTATCAATGTTCCAAAAACGGACACACAGACTTTGACTACTTGTATCAAGGATTGTTTGTTGAGATGCTGTCTGCCCATGTCTCAATGTCGCGGTCAGGCATACGATGGTGCAGGTAATATGAGTGGATATTTAAATGGTGTGGCGGCTAAAATTCAAAATGATGTACCATCAACACTCTACGTGCACTGTCTGGCCCATTGCACTAATTTATGTTTACAAACAATAGGTCGTCAGTGTCAACCTGTAAGAGATGCATTGGATCTGGCCAGGGGCGTTGCTGATCTTATTAGATACTCCCCCAAAAGATCGTCATTATTTCAAGCTCTGCAGGCTCAACTACCTCCAGGCTCTGACCGTTCACCTTTGTTAAAACCTTTGTGTCCTACAAGGTGGACTGTGTGCACCTCAGCACTGCATTCGATTTTGAACAATTAGAGTGTGCTGTGTGAAACATTACAGAAGGTTAATGCTGAATGCCACGATGAGTATGGGTGTACTGCTGGTGGGTACCTTGCTCAAATGGAAAAGTTTAGTACGTATCTCGGTCTCAAAATGTCTCATTTAATCTTTGGTGCTGGTGAGCAGCTATCCATATCATTGCAGGGGAAAGACACAACTTTGCAGGAGGCTACGACAGCGGCAGATTTAGCAGTATGTCATCTTGAACGGCTGAGGACTGATGAGAAGTTTCATTCGTTTTATGAGGATGTAGTCAAATGCTCAAAGAATCTCACAGCACCACCTTGCCTCCCAAGATACAGGCGTCCACCACAAAGACTGGATGAGGCAGGCTTAACTAGCCATGAATTTTCTTCCCCTGAATGTTATTTCAAGCAGCAGTATTTTGAAGTGTTAGATTTGCTGGTTAATGAACTCAAACGACGGTTCCAGCAGAAGAGAGGTATGCCTGTGGCAGCTACTATTGAGAAGCTACTATTAGATGCAGTAAATGGTACGTACACCATGGATGGTACTGCTTTACCAGAAGAACTACAACTCTACAAAGATGACCTTGATTTATCTCGACTGAAATACCAGCTATCAATGCTTCCAGATGTTGTCCAAGTCAGAAATCGAAAGCTTGAAAACAATCCACCAATTACAGAAGTGACAAATGTAAGAACAATATGTTCTATCATGGCTGATATTTCTCTCTGTAAGGAGATGCTTTCAGAAGTTGTTCACTTGATTAAACTTTTCTACACTATTCCTGTCACCATCTCTACTGCTGAGAGAACATTTTCAGCACTTAGGAGATTGAAGACATATCTGAGAACCACAATGAGTCAGGAAAGACTAAATCATGCAATGTCTCTCTATGTGCACAAGGACAGAACGGATAACATAGATCTAGATGAAATTGCAAATTCCTTTATAACTGTTAATGAGAGGAGAAGAAACTTTTTTGGTCATGTTTAGTTATTTGTCAACATTATGACTCTTGATATCTGTCAACACTATGACTCTTGATATCTGTGCGAGTGCCTATGCGCCGCTGATATACAAAGTGCACGCATTCAATAATTGTGCCCCCCCTCAATAGTAATCACTTTCCTACGCCTATGCAGATCGTACGTCGCTGTGCACCTAAGTATCGATCGATCGATGCCATGCAGGATCAATGCATAAATCTGCAGCTAGCCACAGCATTCTACGCACTAAAACATTCTAGGCGCATCTCTAGACGTGCGCTGCGTGATCAAATCATGTTCGTTTACCTTGTAACCCACAAGACATTCTTACTCCGCCCACTTTCGACAAGCCCGCTCCCGGACGAGTCGAGATTTGCCTCAAAACGAAACGTCAGACATGCAAAATTGCGATCGACGCTGTCAAATACAAACGAAGAAGAAGCAGGTCGCACTCGATTTCGGCTCATTGAGACGCGTGAAAATTACCATGGCCATCCATGGTCACGTCGTTCGCGTCCATCTCATACAGCTGTAAGAGTTGGAGAGTGCCGATTCGAGGCGCAATAATTTTTATTTTATAAATGCGAAACCAGATAGTCCCTGTAGGTGGCCGAAACCAAATAACTCAACGAAATACACCCCGCTCCGCCCGTGAGTTGGCACAAGGGCGAAGCCCGAGTGCTACTGAGCTGGGCGCAGTGGGGTGTTTCATTTATACACTTGCCAGAAGGCCTAGGTCTATAACCGGCTTGTAGCACCAAGCTGAGGCGTTGATATCCTTTAGGCACGGAAGTTCAAATCAGTTTTGTAGCAAATGTTCTGAAATCCACTTGGGCATTGAAACAGCAGAATTGCCAGTTAGACGTTGATGTTGTTTCTGATCAGCAGTCTTCTGAATCCCGTTTCCAATTTTATCCAGTAGTTTTCAGAAGTTTCTTGATTTGCGTGTTCCCCCTAACACCACGAAAGCTACTGCATGTGCGAGGTTAGAGTGTTCAACACATGGAAGAAATGGAGAAACAAGCAGCCAACTGAAGAGGGAGCGCTCGGGCGGTACATGCATCTGCATGTTATGAACAACAGAGAAATGAACTACTGGCTTGCAAGGTTTGTGCATGAAGTTCCGAGGCAAGATGGAAAGCTGTATCCACCTTCTACCATGTAGCTGCATGGTTTACAGCGCGTTCTGTGTATTCGAGTATCATTCTGTTGCTGGACGCCTAACCACGGTTATTTTTTTCAGAAGGACGACTCTCAGTTTAGTTTGCTCAGGTCTGCACTTGATACACGCATGAAAGAACTCATTATGATTTCCGTAGGGATCCGTAGAACCATGTATTGTTTGTTCTGACTGACAGATATGTTTCATTAGCCTAATTGTTATGTTCACAAACAATTCACATCTTGATAAACCAATAACTCCAGGCAGTTATACGGCCCAATTTATTGACCAGTCAATATGTAACGGAAGTGGGATATGTCATTTATTGTAAGCGAATACTGGACACTGATTGGCACGGACGAAGCTAGGGTGCTACAAGAGCAAGATAATTGCTCGTGACCAAATAGTCTCTGTACAGTGTGTAAATGTGTGAATATGTCTCTATTGTTATTAACTATTTTATTTAAATTTGTGTTGGAAGCACTTGGTTTGTTGGGAAGGTGTCTATATGAGCAACATAAAGTGAATGACGCCGTAAAGTTTACGGAACAATGTTTGTCTATTGTACGAGATATTACACCTCAACATGAAAAGTTTCTGTCTCATGGTAAGTGTGATTTCTGTTTTATTCATTGTTATGAGTTTATCTCACTAACACAACGCTTTCAACCTCTATTGACCGTTTATAGGAAATTTAGATAGTAAAGTTGAGGGTTACATCTAAAATCGTGCATTTCATCAGTTCTGTCAACAGTTTGTTTGTCAATTAATGTTTTATTGAATATGAACTCAGGATTGATATTAATTTGATATTTTATATTATTTACAGAACAACAATTTTTGGTCATTAATTAATAATTTGGACAAAGTTTTATTAAATCTTGTTGCATTTGCTTTTTTCCATATTCTTCATGTGACATCATTTGTGTTCGTTATGATGGCAATTTGTTCTTCCATTAAGAGAATTACAATTTATAGCAGAATTTTTGTGTTTTGCATAAGTTACAGTAGGATGTGACTTATGTGAAGACTTTGGGACCTGCTCTATTCATGACTCTGAATAATTCAGATAATTGCATGACGTCTACTCACTACAGCTACACAAGCAAATCGTTTAACGTGTGGGACTGGTGAGAGTGGAATGTCTGCAGTTTGTTGATGGTTTTGATTATTTCCCACATGGTAGGGCTCGCAATTGCAAAATCTTGACCAATTCAGACGTAGCTGCAGCCACTCGAGGCTTTCTTACAAATTTCCATCTTCTCTTCTATGGACAGAACCACTCTAGTTTACTTCTAATTTACAGTTGCAACATTTTCACAATCACAGATGAGGACGGGTCGTACTCTTGCAGTAGGTATTGTTTTGTGTGCAAAGCTAAGGTGAGTGGGAGGCAGCCTGTGTCTGGTAGACGGATGTGTTGGGATAACTGGTGTTTGTATGATTGACATCCTGCTGTAATATTGTGTTGGATATTGAAGAGCCGTCCATCAACAGATACAAGTCATACTTTGTCAGAAATGAATGTAGAACAATGAGAGTAGCATAGCTGGTTGTGACAAGAGTTTTGTAGTAAGACAGCAATACAAACAGCAACAGCAAGTGAGAGCAGCAAGGAAAATGCATTCTATCTTTAATTTAGTGTCTAGGGAAATATTAATGCAGAAGAAAGTAAAAGAAAAGTAGAAATGTGAGTAGTGCAGCTAGATTTTTATTATGATTTATGTGCACTATGTCTAGTGTGTAGTGTGTGTTGAGAGGTGAAGATGTTGGGAGGGTCTGACAGACTGTGAAGAGTGACTACGACTAGAAGAGATGACGTGACTGACTGTTGTGTTGTTGTGTCTCTAATTTAGTGTTAAACAATATGGGAGTGTATCTATATGATGAGGGCAAGTACGAAAGAGCAACAGAACATCTAAGAGAGTCACTCAACATCCGCCGTAGATTGTCTTCTGTGAACAAAGTCATCATGGCATCAAGTGAGTAAGAGTGATGTTGTGAGTTTGTAAGTGAATGTAATATTGAGTGTTAGGTTTATGAGTTTGTTAATTAATGAAGTAATGTAGTGTTGCAGCTTGTGTAGAGTGTAAGAGATGAGAGGAACACATGAACGGGTCATCAAGGAGGACAAATAGACAAAGAGAGAAGAAAAGTGAATTTAGACATTGCGAATTGAAGTCAATGTCTTTAGTTAAGTGGAGGGAAGTGATGAAAGTGGAGAAGCACGACTTTATACGAGTCTTTGTGTTGCATTTGTGAATGTTAATAGATACGGTCAGATGTGGTCATTGCAACCACGTTTGTTCCCTTAGTGTTTGTTGTATTAATGCAACTGTCAGATTATTGGTAATGTGGAGATGAGGGCTTTGTGTCACATTTGTAAATTGGTTGTACGTGTATGTTTGTGGGAAAGCAAGGATGTGAGTTTATTGAATGTCAGAGTAACGAGGTGTGACTATGTGCTGATGTTAGAGTGTGTGTGTATTTATGATGGAAAATTGCAGTCGTGATTATGATGTTTGCTGCTTTGTATTTATTTGTGTGATGTGAGAAAAGAATAAAGAATGCTGATTCATTTGCTGGTAAAATTGCTAATCTTAAATCAAACATTTATTTATTAAATATGAAATATTGGTTTGTGATATTTTGTTTTGTAGAAATTTACAAAAGGATTTTACATTTTATTCATTAATTTTGCATTTTAAAGTATTGATATCAATGACTGTTATTGTATTAATTAAAGTGTATTTTGTTGTGTAGCTTGTGCTCGTTTATCACGTTGCCTTTTCTCTCAATGTCTAACAAAAGAAGCAGAAGATGTTATGAGAGAAGGTTATGGTTTATCTTCCAGCACAGGTGACAACAATAGTAAAGCACAAGGTGAGTATGGTGTGTGAATTTGTTTGTAGTTGCTAAGTGTGTTTGAGTAGCCGCTACTCTATTGGCTTATGCAATTCAACTAAATGAAGGAACAGAAGAGGAAGTGAAAAAATTGTTACAACAGGCTGATAGATGGACTAAATTGATTAAAGAAGGGCGTTGGAAGGCATATGGTAAATTACAAGATGGAAATGAGTTTGAAGAGTTTAATGTTGACAGTAACATTGAGATAATCATTGAACTTGTCAGTGTGTTAGATGTGTGACATATGATGGTGACTTGTGTTGTGTAGTGTTGAGTGAAATGGGAGAAGTATTGGTGATAAGGGGTGAGTACAAGCGTGCCAATAGGATACTGCAAGAAGCAGCAACAATACAAAGACACTTTTTACCAACCAGCCATTGGGAGACTGCTATAAGTGAGAGATTGTAAATATGAGAATTGTCTCTTAATTATGTTTATTGTTCCTTTTGTTCAGCTCTTTGTCGTATGGCAGAGTGTCAATTGAAACAAGACCAACAAATGGCTGCTTTGACATTGTTCCACGAGTCATCAGAAATGATGAGCAAAGCAATGGGTGTGGAACACCCAATAAGAGGAAGAAGTAATTCATTGTCTAGAGTCATATTTTGTTTTGTTTTAACTGTAGAATGTTTATTTGTATTCAGGTTTATTTGGTGTTGCTAAAGTTCTTGTAAGACAACAGAAGTGGGAAGAAGCAGAAAGGATCTTGAAAGAAAGTGTCAACATTTTAGATGTGAGTGTATCGGTACATCCTACAACAAGTGCAGGTGTCTTGTCACATAAAATGATTAGAAATGATAGAAAGTGGACAAAGTAGGAGTTCTATCTTATTGTGTGTATAGCAATTCGAGATCTGAACTATTGCTTACGAATGCTAAAGAAAGATCAAGAAGCAGACAACGTTTTGCAACAACATCAACGAGTTGTTTCTTATCATCAAGGTATACACTCATTTACTTATGAGCTCACAATTATTCTTGCAGGAAATTTTTGTATAAACTGTGCTGTAGTGACTTTCCTTATACTCAATGAGCAGACGATTCAAATGCAATTTGCATTAGCTAAATCAGTTGGTGATGATGAGGTCACATGTAGCATGTAATGTGACACGAGATGTGGGATAAACATAAACAGGGTTCTCATCAGAGCCACCAAGCTGGCAAATTGAATAACTTGTTGAACAGAAATTAGTGTGCTAATGCACGGAGTAAAGGTGCAAGGCGATGCTCTAAAATGATGTCTATTAAATCTTTCTGTCAAAAGTTATTGAGGATTTCCTGAGTTTGAAGTTAGAGACTAAAATGTGCGAATGTTGTATCAGTAGTGTATGTTGTTAGTTTATTACCTCAAACAAGCTGTGAGAAAACCCTAAGGCCATATTTTCACTAGCTCCATGTTAAACTAGTTTAATTAGCTTAAACGAGTTCATAAACTAAACCATTAAAGAAGGCGACTGTTTCCACTAGTGACATGCACATCCCAGGAGGTATACAGAGAAATCCATTTTGCAATGCGTGGTGTTACTGGAACAATCTTTTCTGTGATACATTGTACTGCTCTGCCACCGAGTCAGAGCAAGTTGGTTGTCACTGAGACTTCAAATTCAGCATCTACGTACCTTCATCAGCTGCTGATTTCTTTCCTTTATTTGATGACGATTTCGTATTTTGAGGCAATTCCATACCAACAAAATAATACTAAATGGCATTGTCAGATGTCATCTTCAAGTGTATATGCTACTGTCACGTGACAGTTAAACCTAAACGACTTGCTAAACTTACTACAAACAGGTTTAGAAAATGTGGTTTAGGTCTAGAATATAACTGGTTTAGTGGAGGTGGAAACAGGTCAATCCCTAACCCAGTTTAGCCTAAACCAGTTGTTAAACTGGTTCAATTAAGCACTAGGGGAAACATGGTCTAAATATTTTTACCTTCATGTGATGGGATTGTTTGTTGACGGTTTGTTTTATGTACATACATGCTAGGTTTTCTGTCTTACTCACTCATCTGTTTATCTGTATTATTGCTTGTTTGAGTATTAATCTTTACTATTTATTTTTGTAGTCGAGCATCAGGCAAGTGCATTTCAAGTTGATGATTTACAAAGAGAGTTGGAGCAGCTCAGAGAAAGCAATCAAGCCATTCAAGCAGAGAAATCTGCTTTGCAGCAGCAAATCACAAGAATGAAAAGTGAGCTAGATGACAAAGAGAGGCAGCTGCAACAACAACAACGAGAAGAAACAAATGATATGAGAAGCACAATAGAAGAAAGAAGACAAATTGATTTTATTAAGTACGAGATGCAAGAGAAGCAGATCATTGATGAACGTCTGGCAAGAAACTTGCAGCAAAGTGAAAGAGCATGGAAGGAGGCGCTGCAACTTTGTCATCAATATGGCAGTGGTGTACAGATTCGTGATGACAGTTTACACATGACTGGATCTTATGGAGGTAACAACAGTGAGTGAATTGGTTGCTTAATTAATATGGTAGAGTAGTGTAGAGGGTGTCTGTATAAGTGATTTGTGGAAAAACTTGTATTATAAGGACTATATCACTACAAGTGGCTATCATCGATCATTACGTGTGTGGCATATAGATAACTGTGAGCTGTTTCTTTTTTCATGCAAGATCAAAGTGCCTTATTTGTCTGTATTGTGACTTTAATTAATTTGATTCAGACTTTACACTACTGATTTATGGCCACAAATATGATGAGCAAGTGGCAAAATAACTAACTTGTTTAGATAACTATGTAACACTTTACTGTATGTGTGCATGTGCACAAGTGCATGTGTGTCACTGACATAGTAGAGGACAAACTAAGACAAGGAATGATGTGTAGCATAGTTTAAAACAATCTCTGGTCATGGGAGACTTGCAGAAGGTCAGTAGTCACTTGATTACTAAGTTATTGTCAAAGGTAAAGTATACTGCACAACTTCACACTGTGGAACAAGATGCTTTACCATGCAGACATATCAGATAACTGATAGGAAATAGGACTAGATGGATTGGTGAATTAGATGTATTGTTGAACTAGCGGCTGTGGTGTCATGCTGTGGGCATGTCTAGCTGTAACACTGTAGTTACAAAAAGTTGTAGCTTGTTGAAATGACATGTTGGCAAAGGTTTGCAACTTTCAGTATCCACTGGAGATCTAGCTATGCAGGAGGTTACTATAATGATAGTCTTCGAGTAGGCTGCTGTTTGCATCTTACTTTGTAGTTATAATGCTTTGATTTAAGGACTTTATGGAATGCCTTTTTGTATGCATTGCTGTGGATGTTTATTAAACATCGGAAGGCGTTTTGATAGAATAATTTTAATATCTGAGGTCCAATACATATGTTCAGGGCTTAGCAAAAAAGGAGGAGATTTATGCTGATGGTTTTAACAAATGTACACGCAGCTGTGTTAAATGTTTACATTTGTCAATGTTGTTTTATTCTACAGAACAAGCAGCTCTCTTGTCTGAAAGTGAGGATGTAAAGAAGAGAGATGACAGACAAAGTTGTGAAGCCACACAGCAGATTGAGAAAGAAGCAGCACAAACAGAAGAAGCAAACTACAGACATGATGCTGCCAACGTCATACAACTGCACTCCAAGGTGTGCATGCATGCCATTCTGGGTGTATCATAGTGTGTTGTAAGTTACCTCATGGTACTCTAATAGAGCTTTATAGTATACGTAGTTAGTATTGTGCAGCATTACTCCGTTAGTCAATTCTAATCATGAAATGTTTTTAAATGTTTGAATGAATGATAATATTTGACAGTGTAGCTCAGTTTTTCCCTTGTTTTAAGTGTATCATTTGTTCCTACTTTTTAAAAATATTTGCTGATAGTTTTCACAAACCAGGCAGCAATATTACTCATGTATTGGCAAATATAGCAACCTTGCTCACTTTCTAACTTAAATTTTACTAAAGTAGATGAGGTTTATCAGGACGTCTTAGTGAAGTTGTTGAGACTGTTTTAACTATTATAATGTTGCTTGTAATGTGTGATGCTATTGATTGTTAATACTGTTTCTAATTAGTCTCAAGATGACTCACAATCTTCTTTGTTCAATCTTCGTGAATTCCAAATGGAGTTGGATGAAGTCAAATCTATTACATTAGATCTGGGAAATGGCAAGTATGTTAAACTGTTTCAGACATTCTCTATCAAACAAATAATTGGAGCACAAGGCGACATACTGAGTTGTCCGAGAGGTGATCAGATGATTGTTATTCCATCAGGAGCTCTCCAGTCAGATACAGAAATTGAAGTTACATTTTATCGAGTTGTTGAGTCTGTTGGCCTGGACAGTTCGGAATTTGTGTCAAACCTGATGGAGATCACTCCACATCAACTCAATTTTAAGAAGTCAGTTGAGATTTTGATGCGTCATCATCTGTTTATTGAAGGCGACAGCACTAAAGTTACAGTCTTGTTTCACAGTGGTAAACCAACAGACAGTAGCTTTACATCTCTCTGTCAGCTGTCGTCAGTTAACGACACTGCTTTGACCAATTTCATGACAATGTCTCTTTGGGAAGATTTCGTTTACATTGAAACTTCTCATATCTGTAGGTTTGGCTTGCATTGTAAAGGCAAGTCTTTTATTGAAGTTTGGGCATCATTTCATACACCCAAGATTCCACACCCTGAACAGCATAGTGTTACTCTGTGTCTTTCAGCTAGTCGACCCGACCCCAATGATGAGAAATTTATTCATATGGCTGGTGGTGAATTAGAGTGCAGGTATTCTACATTGCTGCCATTGGTTTGTGAAGAACAGGAAGATTTACACGTGACTGTTCGGATTCCTTCAGATATGGAAGGGTGGAAAGCTAGGGAAGATTTAGATCTAAGTCAAACAATTTCTTACAAAAGCATTCGAAACTTGGTTGTGCTGGGTATGCAATATATTAGTACAGACTTCGGTTTCATAAAAGAGAAAACATCAAAAGTTGATGTGATGGATTTTGCTCCCATTTTTATGTTAAATAACATTCGATGCATTCTGATTCCATCAGCTTTTCAAACATCTGATTTGGGCACAATTTCAAGTGGCAATCAGCAAACAAATGTTCCCGGTAACAAATTTCTACTAACTGATTACTTTAATTAACCTTTACATTTGTTAATGTTTAATTAGAGCCAACTGTTGTTGGTGATGGTACTTTCACTAGTTTGTCAGACAGTCGACATGCTAAAGCTTTGGATAGAATTTCTCCTGGATCCAAGTCACTAGACACAAGCACTACTTCACTCAAACAAGATGTCTCTCTATCTCTGCCGGTTTCAGCTGGCCTTGGATGGAATCGTGAATATATTGGCTTAAATCGACCTGTTACAGACAGTGACATTGGCTTTCTGTCTGGATATGACCAAGTTGCCAAGAAGTCACTTCAAATAGGATGGCTGTTGCTACAAGATGATGGATACTCAATGAAAGACATCAGTGTAGTTATGAAGGATGTTCTAGATCAACCAGATTGTGTGAAAGTCACTTATATTATTGAAGAATGGAGGCAAAGGAGGAATGAAGCAACTGCTAGAGCATTGGTTGATATCTGCTGTCATCGATCAGTAGGTGGTGACAGGTCATATATTGAACATTCGCTCATGTTTTCTACTCACTCTCACAGTGCTTCTCATGGTGAGCATATTAGTTTATACAATTTTGTAAATATGATGTATAATTCAATGAATGTATAATATCAATATGTTTAGTCTTCCATTGTTTTATATATTTCTGTTTGTAGATGAGCATTACGTTCACTCTGCAGTCAAAGCGAGTGCACCAGCAGCATTGGATTCAGAGTTTTGTGGTAAGGAGGCTGCATGCTCAAATAATGTTGCCAGTCAAACATTGATTTGAACAACGGCATTGACTCTAAGGTGGTTAGTTACCTGTATGTGTAAATCTAGCCAGAGACTGCTTTAGTGTGTTACATTGTCTTCATGAGTTAATGATACTTTATCTATTTACATCAATTAACACAGGTAGAGTTTGTAGTTGTAAAATTTGTTTGCTAATATGGTCCAGCTGGACACTTGACTGCGTGAAGCATTGGTGTAGAATACAATTTACTGTACTTTCTTTCTTCATGCTTATAGCTTTTGTGTTTTATTTGGTTGCGCTGTACGTTGATTGTAAGCTCACCCATGTTGCTGTGCATCAACACACGTTGTATTGTATTTTTCCACTTGTAGCAGCAACTGGAAATGACAGCTGCAGGTTACAGTTGCCTCTACTTGCTGACAGACTGTGAGTATACCAGATTACATCTGAAGTAGTGACTGTTATGTTTCTTATCATATACAGGAAGAATGCTGCTCAACAAGATCATCTTGGGGGCTTCATAAGACCCTGGTGTGACATTCCTGTTTGTGTTGTTTCAGAAGTTTCTCTTTTGTGTGCACGGATACCATCAGCTTTAGGTGTTCACTTGGGTGTCTCTGCACATGATTTGTCAACTGTACCCGACACCAACATTCCAAGTGAAAGAGTCTATAATATGATAGACTTCTGGATTGAGAGAGATGGGAAAGAAGCTACGCTCACTAAATTGTTGGAGGCAGTGAAGGGGATTGGTAAACTGGGAGAACTGGAAGGGAGAGTGACAGCTGATTTGCCATGAATTACAAGTCACATGACATATTCTTACAATTATTTTAGCATTTTAGAATTATTACAATTTTTACAATTGTAGTAACGTTACCATTATAACAATCTTATTACAGATATTCTTGCTCGAGATCTTTTCTGAAAATGTGCTGTAAAGACTTGCCCTGTATTCAATTAACAGACTATTCAAATTCAAAACAAATTTCAGTTGTGATGATGGGAAGCATGAACTTAGAGTCTGTCTATGTGTCTGTGTATGTGTCTGTCACGTTTCTTCACTTGTTATGTACAATGTCTAGCAACACAACCACCCCAGCATGCCATCAGCAATGATTACCACAACCGCTCATTAATCGATTGTTAGTATTACAATCCAAGATGATAGCAATATTGTTGTTTCCGCCCTTTATGTCTTATCTGGTAACCACACTTTCCACGGGATCTCCATTCTTTGAACGGTGCAACTTTCCAGACCCGCCCACTTTTGATTACAAGTTGCTCGATTCTAGCCGCTGCTCATAGAGATGAATAAAGAAATCTGCATAGTACAGTAGAGTAAGGCAACCAACGTACAATGGTGATTGCTTGCTTTGAATATGTAACGCTGCACGATTGTTATGATTTCGCATTGGCAGGATAGTCGAGGCTACTGTCTAAACATACGGGAAGAAGTGAGAAAACGCGGCGTCAACTGGAAGAGCGTCCTGTCCCGAAAAGGTACGACGCAGTGCTTGCTACTACAACAAACCGCGTTGCGGTTGATGGCCAATTCGTTCCGTGGTAAGAAGTGAAACTTCAACTGTCCACCTTTATTAGGCGGTCTCCACGTCTAGGCGACTTTTAGCCTAATGGCGGAAGGTCAATCTACAGCTAACCCTAATGGTATCAATTGTGGGTGGAGATGTAGTATTTGTTTCAGTTTTGTTCGTTTTCGTTTACAGATCTACATTTGATAGCAAGGAAACTGTTTGATGAAGACAACTTTGAATATGCGGAAAGAATTTACCATCACTTACTTCAACTCTACGTAACAGCAGAACATGCACCAATAGAGAAAGCACTTGGTTAGTGTGTAAATGTGTGAAGATCTATTGATATTAACTATTTTACTAAAATTTTGTGTTGGAAGCGCTCAATATGTTGGGACGGTGTCTATATTGCCAACATAAAGTGAATGACGCCATGAAGTTTGCGGAACAATGTTTGTCTATTGTACGAGATATTACACCTCAACATGAAGAGTTTCTGTCTGATGGTAAGTGTGATTTCTGTTTTATTCATTGTTATGAGTTTATCTCACTAACACAACGCTTTCAACCTCTATTGACCGTTTATAGGAAATTTAGATAGTAAAGTTGAGGGTTACATCTAAAATCGTGCATTTCATCAGTTCTGTCAACAGTTTGTTTGTCAATTAATGTTTTATTGAATATGAACTCAAGATTGATATTAATTTGATATTTTATATTATTTTACAGAACAGCAATTTTTGGTCTTTAATTAATACTTTATTACCTTGCTTAGAAGGGCATGCTCTTATAGGTGAGGTTGAGCAGAAATTGTGTTAACAACACTCTGCAACTGTAAGGGCATGCCCGTATAAGTGAGGTAGCCTCGAACACCCGGACCTTAAAACGACAGCGCTTGCGCAGTTTAGCAATTTACCACATGGCGTCAGAGGAGTTTGCGGAGGAGTTGGAGGTTGCTGAAACAGAAACTGAATTTCGTATACAGTGAAGAGGAAGCTTTCTGCGATAGAAAAGTACGATGAGTACGGAGGGAACCTATCAAGAGCAGCAAGAGACAGCGGCGTACCGCAAAGTAATCTTCAGGATGGGTCAAGCAAAGGGACGAATTCTCGTCGATGCGCGAGGAGCGTCAAGTTTCTGGCAGAAAGAGGCGCAGGTTGTCTCGAGACAAAACATACCTCAAAGCCAGAGGTCATTTTCCAGAATTAGAAGCAGCATTAGTGGAATGGCTTCAGATATACGCAATACAAAGATGGGATAACCGTACATGGTGATTTTATCAAAGCACTGGCAAAAAAGCTGTTCAAAGAAGTGTATCCGGAGAAAGATGTTGAGAATTTCAAGGCTTTGAATGGCTGGCTGCAAAAGTTTACGGTTAGACATAATATTACATTTAGATGTGTCACTTCTCAAGGACAGAAGATCCCTTCAAATGCAAAACTTCTAGCTGAACAGTTCTTTTCTTTTCTCCGAGCCAAGCTTCACGAGAATAACATAACTGATGTCAAGAACATTGCCAACATGGATGAAACCTCAGTATGGTTTGATTTGTCAAACACAAAAACTTATGATTTTTGTGGGGTAAAGACGGTTAAGTCTAAAACCACAGGCCACGAAGAATTGCGTTATACTGTTGTTCTTTGTGCAATGGGAGATGGCAGAAAACTGAAACCAATGACAATTTTCAAGAACTTGAAGAACGTACCAAAAGGCAAATTTCCTAACAATGTCATTATACAAGTGGCAAAGGGTGAGTCAATGACAAGTGAGCTTATGAATACGTGGAAAAGAGAGGTATGGGGTGCTCGTGCAGGTGCAATATGGAAGCCTCCCTCTTGTTTGGTGTATGACGGTGTTAGCAGCCATACCAGGAACGCTACTATTGCTTAATTTAAACAACACTACAACACCACAGTGGCAGTGATTTCAGGAAGAATGACTCCTCTACTTCAACCAGCTGACAACCATTGGTATAAAACTTTCAAGTCAGCAATGAAACACAGATGGCTTGAGTGACTACAATCCGGAGAAGTTGAATATACAAAGTCAGGAAACAGAAAACGAGCATCTTACAGCCTTGTTGCGGAATCAGAATCTTGGAATGAAGTACCAGAAGACATGATACCACGTTCATTCCTTGAGTGTGGACTCTTTTCTTTGAGAGGTCATGGACTAGAAGAAGTCCACAGTAAATTGCGCTCTGTGCTGGGAGAAAAGGTTAATGCAGAAAAAGAAGACTCTCATACAGGCATTACAGATGAGGAAGATGGCAGTGAGGAAGAACGCAGTGATGAAGACAGGGATGGAAATTTAGGATGAAGATGCTTTATAATATGAAGGCAGTCACTAGATAATAGATGCATAGAACAGTTGCATGCTTGCTTAGCTGTTTTAGGTAGTAGACCTGGATCAGTATTTGCTTTTTGTGCATGCTTGTTACCAGGATACCACAACAGCTTCTTCCCTCTCCTGAAAGGGCATGCCCTTATACCTCGAGGTATAAGGGCAGTCTGCTCAACCTCGCTATAAGAGCATGTTTTTCTAAGCGAGGTAATACGGTAATTTGGACAGAGTTTTATTAAATCTTGTTGCATTTGCTGTTTTCCATATTCTTCATGTGACATCATTTGTGTTTGTTATGATGGCAATTTGTTCTTCCATTAAGAGCAGAGCATGAAATAACGGCCGGCCATCGGCCAATGGCCGACCAAATGAGAGATTGCATTGCCATTTGACATGAGGATGATTTATCACCTGTGAGGGTGATCTTTCGCAACGCTACCACTCTCTACATGCACATTCTACTCTGTAACTCAGTCACTCCTAACGGTACAAAATGAATACTCAACAGAATTTGCTCCATGTGGTGGTCAGAGTACAGGCGCCATGTACTGTCTATTGGCGTTGACCTTTACACAGGAAATTCTAATGAAGCTGTGGTTGCAGCAGGTGTGCTATTTACTGTGCTGGTGGCCCCTTATCATTCTTGTGTTATGTACTCTAGCAGCTATAGTCCGTGGGCCAATTGCGTAAAAGGCTTCAGAAAATGCCTCCTGTGCACCCCTTGGCAAACCAATTTTTGGCACTTGCAGCTTGCCTTATGACTTTAGATGTTTGAAAATATCTATGTTTGGCGAGACAGACCGCGTCCGATCACCTAGAAAAATACGGTTTTGTAAATTAGCCGCGCAACAATGAACTGGGACCGCGAGGCCTAACGTGCGTTACACTATACGAGGCAAATCGCTTACGTTTTGCCGGTTTCTGCTACCTGTAGGTTACTGTGAAGCATCCGACATGTTACCTCTTGCAATTACGTGATAAATACAGCTGTAGAAACTCTAATTTGTTCCAAGACGTGACGTCAACAGGATGTGAGGAGGCGTACTTTGACCTTTGTACCTGTAGTACTGCACTGATGTACACAAATATGGTACAGTGTAGTGCAGTTTGCGTAGTTTCAGTAAACCTTACCAATTACATGATGCAATTGAAACTCCTTAATTAACTTCTATGATGCTGCAACCAGGAGAACAGCTAGATGCAGATACAGAGTGGAAGCTAGCCTAGACTACACTGCACTGGTGTACTAGAACTCTAGTAAAACCGTTTAGTCTGTGTAGTGTCAGTGAACCGTACTGATTAGATGATGTAATTGAAACTACAGCTTCTATATATACAAAGACACTATAAGAACAGATCAGATCAGACCGCGATCGCGAGCTAGCTAACTAGTGCTTACTCTGAAGACGTGATTTTTTAATTTGCTTCTCGTCCAATGGAAACGGAAACAGACCGAGAAGACAACAACCCAGAGTATGTACGGTCTCCAAGGAAGCATAGGGAACAGAGGCGTGTATCTAGAAATGTTGATACTTGTTGTTGAAACTCCAGCAGCATCTGCAAATTGCGGTAATAACTCTCAGTTGGACAGATCGCAAAAAAGAGCAAGCAAACGTGTTGATGTTCAATTTCAAACGGATCCCAGTCTGTGCATTATCTGCCAGAAAGAAAAACGAGGTCGAGCAAAGAAAGACAGCAAAGACAGACGTCGTACTGAAAAGCTGACAACTTGCACAAGTCTTCACGGTACACTACACAATGCTGCAACTTTACGAGATGACCAGCGACTGCTGGTATACCTTGTAGGTGGCGATGATGTAGCTGCAGAAGTGAAACACCATAGGAGTTGCTACCAACAATACACAAATAGGAAAGATCTAGAAAAACTAATAGACACCGAAGAAGAGCAGTCTAGTCCATATGAGACTGCCTTCAAGAATTTGTTGCAAGAGATTCAAGGTCCACTACGTAGAGGTGAACTGCTTGTCACTATGCCTGCTATGTGTAACCGATTTAATCGGTTATTGGTGGAGCAGGGATTAAGCAATCCACAATATCGTACAGAGAAATTGAAACGCCGCTTGCGAACACACTTTGCTGAAGAAGTTGTTTTCTATCAAACGGAAGAGCTAGGAAAACCGTGCGTTTTGTACAGTGCTCACTTGCCTCTGATTCGTGTATCTGAACTGCTTCAAGAAGTTCTGGATGAGGCTACTGGCACTGATACTGATGATGTGACGGTGTAAACACAGCTTCAATTACTAGTCTTTAATCACATTGATAAACCCATGTGTTTTCAAAGAATTGCCGTTTACATTCTAGCAACAATTAAGCTAATGATTAATTAATGATAATGACAATAAATAAACAAAATTTAATAAATTTTACATTGATATTTACAATAAATACAGACACGGACAGACAAACACACACACACACACACACAACGTCACTTTTGTCACTTGTGCTGAATTCGAAGTATCTATAGTGTGAGACATTGATTTAGCTAATTATCTTTAATTAATCACATCGACGCATCCCTGTGTTTTTTAAAGAATTATACATTCTAGCAACAAGATAATGAATAAATAATGATAATGACAATAGATAAACAAAAAATTTAATAGAATTTGCATTAATGTTCACAATAAATACACGCACGCGTGTGCGCGCGCACACACACACACACACACACACACACGTAGCTCTGAAGCGACTGTGTAAACACAGCTTCATTTACTAGTTTAGTGTATAGGGAAATATTAATGCAGAAGAGAGTAACAGAAAAGTAGAAATGTGAGTAGCGCAGCTAGATTTTCGTTATGATTTATGTGCACTATGTCTAGTGTGTAGTGCGTGTTGAGAGGTGAAGATGTTGGGAGGGTCTGACAGACTGTGAAGAGAGACTACGACTAGAAGAGATGACGTGGCTGACTGTTGTGTTGTTGTGTCTCTAATTTAGTGTTACTCAATATGGGACTGTATCTATACCATCAGGGCAAATATGAAAGAGCAACAAAACATCTAAGAGAGTCACTCAACATTCAGCGTAGATTGTCTTCTGTGGACAAAGTCGGCATGGCACGAAGTGAGTAAGAGTGATGTTGTGAGTTTGTAAGTGAATGTAATATTGAGTGTTAGGTTTATGAGTTTGTTAATTAATGAAGTAATGTAATTGTGATGTTTTGTTTTGTAGACAATTTGTTGATAAAGGATTTACATTTATTCATAAATATTAAGGCCTTTATACTATTGATATCAATGACTGTTTTGTTTTATTGATTAAATTGTATTTGTTGTGTAGCTTGTGCTCGTTTATCACGTTGTCTTCTCTCTCAATGGCTAACAAAAGAAGCAGAAGATGTGATGAGAGAAGGTTATGGTTTATCTTTCAGCACAGATAACAACAATAGTAAAGCACGAGGTGAGTATGGTGTGTGAATTGAAATGTTGTTTGTTGTTGCTGATTGTGTTTGAGTAGCTGCTACTCTATTGGCTTATGCAATTCAACTAAATGAAGGAACAGAAGAGGAAGTGAAAAAATTGTTACAACAGGCTGATGGATGGATTCGAATGATGGGAGAAGGACAAGGCAAAGCAGAAGTTAAGTTACAAGATGGAAATGAGTTTGAAGAGTTTAACATTGAGATAATCATTGAACTTGTCAGTGTGTTAGATGTCTCACATACGTTACGTTGTGTTGTGTAGTGTTGAGTGAAATGGGAGAAGTATTGGTGATAAGGGGTGACTACAAGCGTGCCAATAGGATACTGCAAGAAGCAGCAACCATGCAAAGACACATTTTACCAACCAACCATCATGACACTGCTATAAGTGAGAGATTGCAAATATGAGAATTGTCTCTTAATTATGTTTATTGTTCCTTTTGTTCAGCTTTTTGTCGTATGGCAGAATATCAAGTGAAACGAGATCAACAAATGGCTGCTTTGACATTGTTCCACGAGTCATCAGAAATGATGAGCAAAGCAATAGGTGTGGAACACCCAATAAGAGGAAGAAGTAATTCATTGTCTAGAGTCATATTTTGTTTTGTTTTAACTGTAGAATGTTTATTTGTATTCAGGTTTATTTGGTGTTGCTAAAGTTCTTTTAAGGCAACAGAAGTGGGAAGAAGCAGAAAAGATGTTGAAGGAAAGTGTCAACATTTTGGGTGTGAGTATATGTGTACATCCTACAACAAGTGCAGGTGTGTTGTCACATAAAATGATTAGAAATGATAGAAAGTGGACAAAGTAGGAGTTCTATCTTATTGTGTGTATAGCAATTCGAGATCTGAACTATTGCTTACGAATGCTAAAGAAAGATCAAGAAGCAGTCGACATTTTGCAACAACATCAACGAGTTGTTTCTTATCATCAAGGTATACACTCATTTGCTTATGAGCTCAAAATTATTCTTGCAGGAAATTTTTGTATAAACTGTGCTGTAGTGACTTTTCTTATAGGATGGCAGCGGCCAAAGTTTGCTATGCTGTGTGTAGTTCTTAGCTCTATAGGTGTTTGTTGCGACAAAAAGCGATTTCAGGCAAAAGACGCATTAGCTACAGGAGGCTGCTTGTATTACAGTAGGGTATTAGCTATTGTACGGGATTGGACATTAGCGGCAAGCCTATTGACGGTGTTGTTGTCAGTAGTGATAAATAGTGGAAGTAGGAGGTGATATAGAGTAGGTAGGTAGTGGTTAGCCTCGTACCCAGGCCCTCTTGCGCGCCCGGTGAAGAGGGCCTGGTACACGTTGTATTCGCATGCGTGCATAAATTAATTAGAAGGAAATCGTGGTAATGAATGCACGCATGCGGAATCGACGTTGTTTAGAATCTCGAGCGGATGATGTCACATGCAGTCGACAGTGAAACAGCTTCCGTGTCAGTAGTGATGAAGCCCTAGATCTAGACTCAGACGCTGTTTAGCTAAAGTATTGACCTTGTTTATTATGGCAGCTGTTTGGAGTGTCGCGTTTGTCTTTCCGCGATGTCTACTCGTACTGCAGTCTGTCAGGCTGTTTACAGTGTTTGTGTACTGAGAAGGACTGCAGAAGAAGTTGCAGCTTATTTTGGGGATTTCTATCTCTATGACAGACGCTCTTCCACAACAGATCTGCCAGCGCTGTGACACGACAATGACGACATATCCACAATCTTCTTTACCACATTTCCCTAGCTTATAGTCAACCATAAACGGTATAAGTTGATAGCACAGCGATTTACCGTATCCTGTAGGAAGCCAGACGAATTCGAACACGTTTCCGTTGTAGATGTGGTCTAGGACAACACGCTGCTGCTCCTTCAGCTCTACATTACACAGCTTAGTTAAGCTTGACTAGAGTGTAGTGCAAAGCCATATCGAAACCAGAAGCTCTGCCTTCATCCACAATTTGCCAGATTGGGTCTCATTGCATGCAACATTATCCGCTCGAAATTCCAAACAACGTTTGTTCTGCATGCGTGCATACATTACCACGATTCCTTCTAATTTATGTGCGCATGCGAATACAACATATACAGTAGAAGGCCCTCTTCTCCAGGCGCACAAGAGGGCCTGGGAACGAGGCTCTGTAGTGGTTAGCCTCGTACCCAGGCCCTCTTGCGCGCCCTGTAGTGGTTAGCCTCGCAAGCCAGGCTCTTTCGTGCAGTTGCTGAGCTAAACGCACGTGAGTCACGCGAGGAGGAGGAGCTTTTGCCAGAATTGCTCCAGCGCGAGAAGGGCCTGGTCACTTTCGAGAACATTATAATGACGTGGGACGCCGGATCCGGTTTCGTAGCTCGGATAAGGCTAATTCAATTAGCTAAGCATGTAGGTAGGAAGTTGAGTAACGATGCGGCATCGCTTCACGCACTGGCTTGTTTTGAGCGAAGTACGTAGTTGACATCATCGTTCGCTTCTAGTAGGTATATATACAGCTCAGCCATGTAATATTCTGCTGTGTCACGACACCTTTCCAGCATTCAGTTTTGCCAACAATACACCGCCGAATCTAGACGACTACCAATCTGCAGCGCTGTAGTTGAGAATGAACTCATGTACTGTGCACGGTTAGTGTATGTAGCACTCGAGAGTCCATGCATTGAAACAAGTCGTACGTAGTACACAACACATGCAACTAGGAGTCAACTCTACACTTCCTGAACATGGTAGGTCCACTGCACTTCTGTTTTCCCACGCCTAGTATAGGTGTTTACCAGTCCAGAGCCAAGCCAATATCGTAAAAAGAGCTGCTTGCTAGGTCGAAAGTACTGTCACACGTTCATTTCAGATAGACTGCATTGGTAATACACGCCATCTGATCATGACGTGAACTCCGTTCTCGTCTGGAGAGGTCAACAAGCTGTATGCCACTGCTTTGATGAACCGTTGAGTGAAACAGGGCAGTTCTCACACCATTTCCCCCACAGACTATACATGTTTCAGAGTAGACGCGCAAGAGTGGTGAACACTTCTACGCGTACGTCGGTTTCAATTCTCGCAACCTGCAGATGAGTTTAGTAGAAAGAAACGTTGCTGGAGAGTGTAGGTTCACCGGACTAGTCCGATGTAGGCCATTCCTTGGCTCATTATTCACCAGCACTTTGTCCATCAACCGCTTCACTGGCTTTCGTGTTCAAGCGCTCTCCGCGGAGTGCTTGTCTGCACTTCATGTATCAAACGCAATTACATTAACGAGCTCTTTAGGAAATCGAATTAGCCTTATCCAAGCTATGAAACCGGATTCGGGGTCTGACGTTCTTGAAAGAGACCAGGCACTGGAGCAATTCCGGCAAAAGCTCCTCCTCCTCGCGTGATTCACGTGCGTTTAGCTCAGTGACTGCGCGGAAGAGCTTGACTTGCGAGGCTAGTGGATGACTGTGAGTGTTTGTGCCAACATGTGGCAGGCCCCATTTGGAATGGTAATTAGAAGACTATTGTCACTGAGATTTGACATGAGGGGTCTTGAAGACGTTAAAGAGGTGAGGAGCTGATAGAGGCTTTACAGCAGCATGTACCGAAAGAACACATAGCTTGTGGTACACCTACGAACCGCAATCGAGCATGGCAATTAAATCATGTACATTAGTAAAGCATACAGGCAAGCGATAGTTTACTTCGATCAGGAGTGATGCTGCGTAACCAAAAAAAGCTGACGCCTATCGGGGTATCCCTCTTGCATTCGCAAGTATTAATATGCCATACGGATTAGAAGACAAACATATAATAGCGGAACTGGAAAAGCTTGGACAAGTAGACCCTTACGTGCTGTGGCAAAAATATAGGTGTACGAATATTGAAACAGAACAAGAGTGTTGAAAGTATTTGATCCTATGGAAGATCTCCCAAGGTATACCTGTATATCAAAGGATATCGTTTGGCTGTATATGTAGGTCGTGTGTGTCAACCTCCTACCTGTTTCAAATGTGGTTTGGTAGGGCATCTAATTTGAGAATGTCCGAAACAGCTTTTGCGACATACAATTAATGATGACACAGAGGATGACCATGTACGGCAGAATCCGACTAATAACGATGACATAGAAGAAGAAGAATTTCTAAGTGAATTGAGAGATGACGGCACACTACCGATCGACTCTCATGAAATATAACTATCTCATGTCATAAATCAACGAGAGTCATGACAATACAGAGCATGTCGTCAAGACGAAATTCTAAATGCGAGTCAAATACAAATGTGTAATGAAGATTGTCAGTCGCCCCTTGCCCAAGAGTTCGTTGGGCACAGCGATGATTGGTCATCGGGATATGGTAATGCAGCGGATCAAGACACCCTAGTATCGTATCAAGAAACGCTATCTGAAGAAGACAAAACTGGAGAGCTCGTGATAGACACAATGGGCGAAGATTCTGATAACGATAACAGTCAAAATGCTCGAAAGACAAAACTCCCAAACTACCCCCAAAACAAATGAAAACCATACAAGAACCAAAGCCCAAAAGAAGAGGAAGCAGGAGTAGGAGATCTTCTTCCAAGTCCTGAACAATCCCACCGACTCGCTACGTAACGTAAATGTGTAATGAATTCCCCTTTTCCTTGTACATCAATCCTTACCGAATTTCAATGCTGTGTCAATAAGAACTCTGCTATTACTCCATAAATGTATCCTAACGCCATTAACCTTGTAACCCTAGATGTTTGTGGTTTCCATGACGACAAGAAGCTATCATTACTTGCTCATTGGGATTATGCCTACCCCATCTCTGTGTTGTGTCTGCAAGAAACCTATTTAGGTCTAGACGATTTGTCAACGCTATGTAAATATTTCCTAATAATTCAATATTTATTTCTCCTGGAACCAATTATTCCTGTGGAGTGATCACGGTCGTCTTCGAGCCTTCTTGATCAAAAGTAGCAATGAAGGACGTCTGTTGATAGTAGATATCCTTGTTGACTCAGACGTTTATCGAATCACTAACGTTTACGCTCCGAATGTAGCACAGGGACTGGCGTTCCTTGCAAAAACACAAGCAACCCAATTCTCGTCACATTGTATGTGGAAATTTTAACGAAGTTATAAACTGGCAACTGGATCAACAACCATCAACGTTAGAAATTACCCATTGAGTGGTTCATGCTTTGCTACAAGCTTAATCTCCAGACAAGGCCTTGATGACTGCTACCGTCGTACCCACCTGACAATCCCAGGTCACATTTGGTCTAGAAACAATTTTTCTTCGCGACTAGACTACTTCTTCATATCCATATCCCTGTCATCATCTGTGAAGAAATACGATATGCTTGCCTTACCATTTATAGTGACCACTTACCTTATAGTGCCTATCTTAATCCAACTTGCAGACCCACAAATGTCAGCCAGATGGCCAGAAACGTGGAAATTCAATGTCTGCTTGTTAGATGATGAAGTATATTGCAACCGAGTATGTTGTTTTTGGACCGACTTTCGACTAAAAAGGAACAATTTCGAAACAGCGGAATGGTGGGATCACGGTAAGCACTAATAAAAGAAATGACTATATTGTACTCTAAAAGACTAGCAAGTTGGAAAAGAGATCACAGAACTAGTTTGGTACGGAAGCTTGTGCAGCTGACGAATAAGTCGACAACTAGTTCTGCATTCGCTCAAGCAGAGCTAGCAGTAGCCAAAAACAAACTACGATCTATACTAGAAACAGAGGCATAAGGTCATCTGATTCGGGTGAGAGTAACTTACCTCGAATCAGGAGAAATGTTGAAATGGTTTGCAGCTGCACTCAAATTGTCGAAAGCACGGGCAGCACATATTGCAGAGATTAAGAATAGAAGACGAACTGAGTGTAACGACAACCGACCGAAATACTCTCAGAGGTAACCACATTTTACAAAAACTTATTTAAAGAAGAACCAGTTGATTCTCAAAAAGTAAACGAATTTCTTACACCACTAGTAGACCGCCTTTCACTAAACGACATAGAATTTCTGAGAAAGACTTTTCGGATGATGAATGCAAGACGGCAGCCAGATCTCAATCTCTTAAACCAGGGAAGTCTCCAGGTATAGACGGACTGTCAGCAGAATTCTATAATCAATTTTGGGACATTCTACAACTGGACCTAGAGGAAGTATTCCAGGAGTGCTGTGTGGATAGCAGACTTACCAGCTCACAAAGAACAGGTCTAGTTCGGCTGATCTAAAAAAAAGACGAACGCAAAGACCTCAAAAACTGGCGGCCAATTACGTTGTTAGATACCGATTACAAAATCATTGCGAAAGTAATTGCAAACAGACTCGGCAAAGTCCTAAATCCCATCATAGACCCAGCTCAAACATCATGTAGCATTCCAGGGCGATGTTCTAGATAACGTAGCGATCATGCGAGATATTATTGACTATTGCAAAGCCGAAGGGTTACAAGGTACCATTATAAACTTCAATCAAGAGAAAGCATTTGACCGAGTCAACCACACTTACCTTAATTTGACACTTCAACGTTTTAGCTTTGGAGATCGTTTCAAATCGTGGATAAAGCTTCTATACCAGCAAATAGGCAGCCACATTATTGTAAACGGATAGCAAACGAGACTGATCAATATCTCACGAGAGTTAGAAAAGGTTGTCCACTATCGCCACTCTTACGTGTTGGCAGCCAAACCGTTGAGTGCAAAACGTCTGGCGCCATACAGCTCTCACTGGAATCCGCCTTCCAGATAATTCAACTACTGTAAAAATTGCATTTTATGCGGATGATACCACGTGCTGTGTATTCTCGGACGACGAATGGACAACACTAAAAGAAATGTTTGGAAAATACGCAAAAGCTTTGGGATCAAAATTGAATTTAGAGAAAACCCAAGGTTTCTGGCTTGGTTCATTGTTGAACAGGACAGACAGCTCGTTAGAAATAAACTGGTTATCAGAATATATCAAGATATTAGGAATCAACCTACACTGTGATTACCAACGTACTGTTAAAGTAAAGTGGCATGCAACAATGCAAACAATAGAACGTACCTTATGCTATTGGAAAAAGATATCGCTGTCCTATCCAGGCAAATCTACAGTAATGCTGTCTATTGCTCTCTCCAAAGCGATGTACTTGTCTCGTGTAATCCATCTATCGCAAGACGTAGTTAATGTAATCCAACAAAGATTCTGGGACTTTTTGTGGGATAGAAGACCCCTAGTTAAGCGAACAGCATGTATGGGACCAGTAACACGCGGGGACTATGGATACCTCACGTGCGACTACGCTTCTGGGGGATAGCAGCAACATGGATACGGCAGTTATTTGATGACGTCAAAGTGCCATGGAAGACTTTAGCTCGACACTGGTACTCCAATTTAGGAACACCAATATAACCGGTCTATCTTGCTTCACTATGCCATTTCACCGACCACACCAAAGACAGGTGCGACGATTGCCGGAGTACTACCGCACACTATTGGAAATATGGTGGAACTGTTCAGGAAACCGTATCACCACCGTCCCAGGTTTCCGAGAAGCAACGACAGAACGTTTGTGGGACAACCTTATATAATTATGATTGCTGTAAATGGCAATCCACTGTTTTGCTTAAGTCTAGCACACGTTTGGCGACCTTCTCTTGATCAACTCAATGTTCCTGCGAGGGAGGTCTTGGTTAAACTACTGTGCAATACACGCTGCCATCCCCCATACTTAGTGGCAGCTTTCGCAAAGAGATGTGGCACTGAAGTCTCCGTTATGGCAACAGCAGCTGTACCTATTCTTGCTTTCTGACAACCCAACACGTTTGTCACAAGCAACAGCACGGGCAGTCTATCAAAACCTTCTTTCACCTGCTCTTCTGGAAGCAACTTGTCTATCAAGATGGAAAGATCAGATCCTTCCGTAACCAGTTTGGCCCTGAACAATCTATGGTCCTTACCGTCGGTGTGTAAATTTTCGGATAGCAGAGACAAGGATCACTTTTGGAAATTTCTACATATATATAGAGCTCTGCCTACAAATTCTTGGCTCTACTACTGTAATCGCATCCAAAGCGATCAACGCCTTAATGGCTGCCAGACATCAGAAGTTATCGACTTAGGCAACGGAGATTGTCCATTGGGGAGAGAAACGTTACACAAAGCTTTTACTCTTCCAGTCCTCTAGGCACATCGCAGCCTTTTGAGACTTTGTAATTACCAGATCAGGCTTCTAAATCAGTCTCTTGCCAATATGCCAACGCATTGCTTGATGTATCTGGTAATATTAATGTCCACCTTCTGGCAATACTGACATGTAGATCGCCTCCAGCAATTATCCGCGTGTTTGGGAAGCATATCACAAATCATGAAAGAACGCTAGAAAGATCAAGATACAGCCAACTACTGCCGCATCCAAGACAAGAATAATGATGCTCAAGTGTCAGAGTGAGATTGTAAGATCTAGTGGATCAAATGTCAAGCTTACTGAAGCATTGGAAATAGCTAAAACAAATTTTTTTATATTGCTCAGTCTTCATAATCATCAGTTGGAAACGTGCATTGAACAATTGAAACTAATAACAAGAAGAGCATATACTTGTTCTACATTCAAATCAAAGTTGAAGCTGCTACAACTTTACAGCCAACACAACAAGCTATCGTGCCGCAGGTGCATCTCTCACAGTTGGATGAAGATAGAAGAAATGCTCAATCTCTGAGGCCAGACGAGCATCAAGGTGTATATACAGACTGCACCCATAAAAATCTACTGAGACTAGTTTGATTGGAAGCTGAAGTACTTTAGAATGTTAGATTAAAGGTACAGACTTATTAGAACACAATACAGTCACTAGATTCATGAAGTGTATTCTACAGTAATTGCTGATTGTCATATGCCTATATGTTTGTTTGCCTTTTGTCTGCTTATTGATAAAGATTTTCAATTTTGTAGACATTAAAACAACTTTGCTGTAGTGACTTTCCTTATACTCAATAAGCAGACGATTCAAATGCAATTTGCATTAGCTAAGTCAGTTGGTGATGATGAGGTCACATGTAACATGTAATGTGACACGAGATGTGGGATGAACGTAAAGATGGGCAGCATTCCTGCCTTGTTTTATGTAACCCAGTCATCCAACATGTACAACTATTATCTACTGTCACTCTGTTGTTTTCTTAAGATATTTACTATCCACTACTGCTCCATTGCAAGTAAAGTTTGTTTATTTTTACTAAAATCTGACAAGCAGACTGGTGTTGTGTCATGATTAACACGTTAAGATTCTAGATCTGTTGAACACATCAGACAGTCATTCCATGTTGTATCAATAATGTATGTTGTTGGTTTAAATAGACTGTGAGAAGGTGACACTAAATATTTTTACCTTCATGTGATGGATTTGTTTGTTGATTGTTTGTCTATCTACATACTCGGTCTTCTGTCTTCTTACTCACTCATCTGTTTATCTGTATTATTGCTTGTTTGAGTATTAATCTTTACTATTTATTTTTGTAGTCGAGCATCAGGCAAGTGCATTTCAAGTTGATGATTTACAAAGAGAGTTGGAGCAGCTCAGAGAAAGCAATCGAGCCATTCAAGCAGAGAAAGCTGCTTTACAGCAGCAATTGGCTGATCAGGAGCCTGTAACTCTTACCGTCACTGATGAGAATGAACGTCAAGTGGAAGAAGTAAGGAAATTGCTGCAACTCATGCAGGAACGTGATGAAGACAACAAACGACTACAGAACCAAATCAGCAGACCTACAAATCAGTTGGATAACAAGGAGAAACGGCTCCAACAACAGGGAGGAGAAATTGACGTTTTGAGGCACGAGGTGCAAGAGAAGCACACGACTAATGAACGTCTGGCAAGAGACTTGCAACGACGTGAAAGGGCAATGCAGGAGCTGGAGAGACTTCAACATCAATATGACAGCGTTATACAGATCCATGATGACAGTTTACACATGACTGGATTAAAGTTGGGAACAGGAGCTTATGGAGGTAACAGAAATGAGTGAATTGGTTGCTTAACTATACAGTAGAGCACCCATTACTTATCTGGACAGGTTGGGGCCAGAAGGTGTCCATATACCCAGTATGAAGCACATTGTTAACAAGTGGCTATCATTACATGTCTAGTATATAGTTTGTTTGTATTGTGGCTGTAATTGTATATGCTACTGTCATGTGACAGTTAAACCTAAACATCTTGCTAAACTTATTACAAACAGGTTTAGAAAATGTGGTTTAGGTCTAGAATATAACTGGTTTAGTGGAGGTGGAAACAGGTCAATCCCTAACCCAGTTTAGCCTAAACCAGTTGTTAAACTCGTTCAATTAAGCACTAGGGAAAACATGGTCTAATATTTTTACCTTCATGTGATGGGATTGTTTGTCGACGGTTTGTTTTATGTACATACATGCTAGGTTTTCTGTCTTACTCACTCATCTGTTTATCTGTATTATTGCTTGTTTGAGTATTAATCTTTACTATTTATTTTTGCAGTCGAGCATCAGGCAAGTGCATTTCAAGTTGACGATTTACAAAGAGAGTTGGAGCAGCTCAGAGGAAGCAATCAAGCCATTCAAGCAGAGAAATATGCTTTGCAGCAGCAAATCACAAGAATGAAAAGTGAGCTAGATGACAAGGAGAGGCAGCTGCAACAACAGCAACGAGAAGAAATAAATGATATGAGAAGCACAATAGAAGAGAGAAGACAAATTGATTTTATTAAGCACGAGATGCAAGAGAAGCAGATCATTGATGAACGTCTGGCAAGAAACGTGCAGCAAAGTGAAAGAGCATGGAAGGAGGCGCTGCAACTTCGTCATCAATATGGCAGTGGTGTACAGATTCGTGATGACAGTTTACACATGACTGGATCTTATGGAGGTAACAACAATGAGTGAATTGGTTGCTTAATTAATACAGTAGAGTAGTGTAGAGGGTGTCTGTATAAGTGATTTGTGGAATAACTTGTATTATAAGGACTATATCACTACAAGTGGCTATCATCGATCATTACGTGTGTGGCATATAGATATTCACAATTATATAACTGTGAGCTGTTTCTTTTTTCATGCAAGATCAAAGTGCCTTATTTGTCTGTATTGTGACTTTAATTAATTTGATTCAGACTTTACACTACTGATTTATGGCCACAAATAAGATGAGCAAGTGGCAAAATAACTAACTTGTTTAGATAACTATGTAACACTTTACTGTATGTGTGCATGTGCACAAGTGCATGTGTGTCACTGACATAGTAGAGGACAAACTAAGACAAGGAATGATGTGTAGCATAGTTTAAAACAATCTCTGGTCATGGGAGACTTGCAGAAGGTCAGTAGTCACTTGATTACTAAGTTATTGTCAAAGGCAAAGTATACTGCACGACTTCACACTGTGGAACAAGATGCTTTACCATGCAGACATATCAGATAACTGATAGGAAATAGGACTAGATGGATTGGTGAACTAGCGGCTGTGGTGGCATGCTGTGGGCATGTCTAGCTGTAACACTGTAGTTACAAAAAGTTGTAGCTTGTTGAAATGACATTTTGGCAAAGGTTTGCAACTTTCAGTATCCACTGGAGATCTAGCTATGCAGAAGGTTACTATAATGATAGTCTTCAAGTAGGCTGCTGTTTGCATCTTACTTTGTAGTTATAATGCTTTGATTTAAGGACTTTATGGAATGCCTTTTTGTATGCATTGCTGTGGATGTTTATTAAACATCGGAAGGCGTTTTGATAGAGTAAATTTAATATCTGAGGCCCAATACATATGTTGAGGGCTTAGCAAAAAAAGGAGGAGATGTATGCTGATGGTTTTAACAAATGTACACGCAGCTGTGTTAAATGTTTACATTTGTCAATGTTGTTTTATTCTACAGAACAAGCAGCTCTCTTGTCTGAAAGTGAGGATGTAAAGAAGAGAGATGACAGACAAAGTTGTGAAGTCACACAGCAGATTGAGAAAGAAGCAGCACAAAAAGAAGAAGCAAACTACAGAAATGATGCTGCCAACGTCATACAACTGCACTCCAAGGTGTGCATGCATGCCATTCTGGGTGTATCATAGTGTGTTGTAAGTTACCTCATGGTACTCAAGTAGAGCTTTATAGTATACGTAGTTAGTATTGTGCAGCATTACTCTGTTAGTCAATTCTAATCATGAAATGTTTTTAAATGTTTGAATGAAAGATAATATTTGACAGTGTAGCTCAGTTTTCCTCTTGTTTTAAGTGTATCGTTTGTTCCTACTTTTTAAAAATATTTGCTGATAGTCTTCACAAACCAGGCAGCAATATTACTCATGCATTGGCAAATATAGCAACCTTGCTCACTTTCTAACTTAAATTTTACTAAAGTAGATGAGGTTTATCAGGACGTCTTAGTGAAGTTGTTGAGACTGTTGTAACTATTATAATGTTGCTTGTAATGTGTGATGCTATTGATTGTTAATACTGTTTCTAATTAGTCTGAAGATGACTCACAACCTTCTTCGTTCAATCTTCGTGAATTCAAAATGGAGTTGGATGAAGTCAAATCTATTACATTAGATCTGGGAAATGGCAAGTATGTTAAGCTGTTTCAGACATTCTCTATCAAACAAATAATTGGAGCACAAGGCGACATACTGAGTTGTCCGAGAGGTGATCAGATGATTCTTATTCCATCAGGAGCTCTCCAGTCAGATACAGAAATCGAAGTTACATTTTATCGAGTTGTTGAGTCTGTTGGCCTGGACAGTTCGGAATTTGTGACAAACCTGATGGAGATCACTCCACATCAACTCAATTTTAAGAAGTCAGTTGAGATTTTGATGCGTCATCATCTGTTTATTGAAGGCGACAGCACTAAAGTTACAGTCTTGTTTCACAGTGCCAAGCCAACAGACAGTAGCTTTACATCTCTCTGTCAGCTGTCGTCAGTTAACGACACTGCTTTGGCCAATTTCATGACAATGTCTCTTTGGGAAGATTTCGTTTACATCGAAACTTCTCATATCTGTAGGTTTGGCTTGCATTGTAAAGACAAGTCTCTTATTGAAGTTTGGGCATCATTTCATACACCCAAGATTCCACACCCTGAACAGCATAGTGTTACTCTGTGTCTTTCAGCTAGTCGACCCGACCCCAGTGATGAGAAATTTATTCATATGGCTGGTGGTGAATTAGAGTGCAGGTATTCTACATTGCTGCCATTGGTTTGTGAAGAACAGGAAGATTTACACGTGACTGTTCGGATTCCTTCAGATATGGAAGGGTGGAAAGCTAGGGAAGATTTAGATCTAAGTCAAACAATTTCTTACAAAAGCATTCGAAACTTGGTTGTGCTGGGCATGCAATATATTAGTACAGACTTCGGTTTCATAAAAGAGAAAACATCAAAAGTTGATGTGATGGATTTTGCTCCCATTTTTATGTTAAATAACATTCGATGCATTCTGCTTCCATCAGCTTTTCAAACATCTGATTCGGGTGCAATTTCAAGTGGCAATCAGCAAACAAATGTTCCCGGTAACAAATTTCTACTAACTGATTACTTTAATTAACCTTTACATTTGTTAACAACAAATTCTTATTTTCTTGTAGACACATCCAGGACCCTAACAACTGATTTCACATTGACAGATGCTAGCAATTCACTACCATTACAAGTTCTTTCAAAAAGCTGCTATACCATGGGTGAATCAACGTCAGCTGAATATCATCAGAGGCAAAATGGCATTGCATTTACTGGTACTGTTATACACAACTTGTGTTATTGTGGTCATTTGTATGGACTGTTCATTTAGAGCCAACTGTTGTTGCTGATGGTACTTTCACTAGTTTGTCAGACAGTCGACATGCTAAAGCTTTGGATAGAATTTCTCCTGGATCCAAGTCACTAGACACAAGCACTACTTCACTCAAACAAGATGTCTCTCTATCTCTGCCGGTTTCAGCTGGCCTTGGATGGAATTGTGAATATATTGGCTTGAATCGACCTGTTACAGACAGTGACATTGACTTTCTGTCTGGATATGACCAAGTTGCCAAGAAGTCACTTCAAATAGGATGGCTGTTGCTACAAGATGATGGATACTCAATGAAAGACATCAATGTAGTCATGAAGGATGTTCTAGATCAACCAGATTGTGTGAAAGTCACTTATATTATTGAAGAATGGAGGCGAAGGAGGAATGAAGCAACTGCTAGAACATTGGTTGATGTCTGCTGTCATCAATCAGTAGGTGGTGACAGGTCATATATTGAACATTCGCTCATGTTTTCTAGTCACTCTCACAGTGCTTCTCATGGTGAGCATATTAGTTTATACAATTTTGTAAATATAATGTATAATTCAATCAATGTATAATATCAATATGTTTAGTCTTCCATTGTTTTATATATTTCTGTTTGTAGATGAGCATTACGTTCACTCTGCAGTCGAAGCGAGTGCACCAGCAGCATTGGATTCAGAGTTTTGTGGTAAGGAGGCTGCATGCTCAAATAATGTTGCCAGTCAAACATTGATTTGAACAACGGCATTGACTCTAAGGTTGTCAGTTACCTGTATGTGTAAATCTAACCAGAGACTGCTTTAGTGTGTTACATTGTCTTCATGAGTTAATGATACTTTTTCTATTCACATTAATTAACACAAATAGAGTTTGTAGTTGTAAAATTCGTTTGCTAATATGGTCCAGCTGGACACTTGACTGCGTGAAGCATTGGTGTAGAATACAATTTACTGTACTTTCTTTCTTCATGCTTATAGCTTTTGTGTTTTATTTGGTTGCGCTGTACGTTGATTGTAAGCTCACCCATGTTGCTGTGCATCAACACACGTTGTATTGTATTTTTCCACTTGTAGCAGCAACTGGAAATGACAGCTGCAGGTTACAGTTGCCTCTACTTGCTGACAGACTGTGAGTATACCAGATTACATCTGAAGTAGTGACTGTTATGTTTCTTATCATATACAGGAAGAATGCTGCTCAACAGGGTCATCTTGGGGGCTTCATAAGACCCTGGTGTGACATTCCTGTTCGTATTGTTTTAGAAGTTTCTCATTTGTCTGCATGGAGACCATCAGCTTTAGGTGTTCACTTGGGTGTCTCTGCACATGATTTGTCAACTGTACCCGACACCAACATTCCAAGTGAAAGAGTCTATAATATGATAGACTTCTGGATTGAGAGAGATGGGAAAGAAGCTACGCTCACTAAATTGTTGGAGGCAGTGAAGGGGATTGGTAAACTGGGAGAACTGGAAGGGAGAGTGACAGCTGATTTGCCATGAATTACAAGTCACATGACATATTCTTACAATTATTTTAGCATTTTAGAATTATTACAATTTTTACAATTGTAGTAACGTTACCATTATAACAATCTTATTACAGATATTCTTGCTCGAGATCTTTTCTGAAAATGTGCTGTAAAGACTTGCCCTGTATTCAATTAACAGACTATTCAAATTCAAAACAAATTTCAGTTGTGATGATGGAAGCATGTGTCTGTGTATGTATCTGTCACATTTCTTCACTTGTTACGTACAATGTCTAGTAACATAACCATCCCAGCATGCCATCAGTAATGATCACCACAACCAAACTGCACATCAATGACAGCAACCAAGTTGTCATTTGACCAACAACCTAAAGTATAGAAATAGCACAACAAAAGGTATGTAGACAGACAAACAAGCAAACATTCAGACAAAGAGCGCATAACAAACGAACAGACAGCAAACACCACACCTGATACAAACAAGCAACAGTTACTAACCTGTCCTCCTGCATGCATCTCTAATTCACTAACTACTATAACCAAAATGTTCTGTGTAATTTCACAACACACAAACAAGAGACAGACAAACAACAATCACAAACAAAGACAGACAGACAAATACACAAACACGCATAAAGACAGTGATTACCAACTTGTCCTAGATGCTGCATCTCTGATTTTGCTAACTAGTCGTGTCCCATATCAGTGCATGTCTCTGTAAGCCAAAACGTTCTGTGTGATTTCAATAAGAAAAGAGTCGCACTCGCTTTTGCTCCATTCCCCAAACACGCCACTCATCCCAAGTGCATCCCTCATCAGATGATATGCCTCACAGATGAGCTACAACACAACATAACAAACTACACAAACAACAATAGTTCACACAAGACAATCTACTAAGACACACATTCAGCCATACAATATAATAACTAAATTATTATTATTAATATTTAATAGCAATTAAAATAAAATAATTAAAATAAAAACAAATAAAATAAATATTTAACATAATTTAATTTATTAATTAATAAATTATTAACTAAAATAACCATGTGGATAAGCGGAAAGGGATAGATGCTGATGGCTAAACAGTCAGACAGATATAATAAAGAACATAAATTGTGACTGTCATTACCTGCATGCCTCCATACTCGATGCCATTTCATGCACCATGTTGATGCAGTCATGCACCATGTTGATGTAGTGGCCGACAACATCAGCTCCAACCTACACAAACAAGAGTCAAGACATCCTACTCTCTATATTGTCAACAAATATTATGTTGGTGACTTATAACCATGCAGTCACGCTTATATCTCTCAGTTGACTTTTGCAAAAATGCCTTGAAGATGGTTTTGATGTGATCGAGGTCTGAAAGTGACACACAAACGATTTGAAACTGTAAGACACAGACAAACAGATAAACAACCAAACACAGACAAACAAACAACAAACAGGCAAATAATTAAATGCAATGACATAAAACAGAAAGTAAGATAATGAACGAACTTACAATTAAGTCAAGAATCCTAATACCAAGCCTCTACTAAGCATGAGTGAATGGTCCATAGCAAGCTCCATCTCTTCCACCAAACGCACCACTAAGATTAAGCAAGATTTAATTGGTTTGCTATGATCAAAAGAGGCACGAAGCAAAGAGGCAAAGAGATCGATCGAGTAACACATTAATATTATCAGTATCACTAGTGCACCAGTTGCAATCGCTTGCTCTCAAGTATCTAACTAGAATTTTTAAAAAACTTCTTCTCTGAAAAAAGAAAGATACAAGCAACCTACAAACCCAGCATGTCAATCAGTAATGATTATTAACATCAAACTGAAAATCAACGAGAACAAGGAGAACAACTTACTTGTATTGCACCTAATTCATCAGAACAACCAATACAACTGTTGGGAGTAAATGATATCAGACAGACATCCATTTGAGCTAAAATGACAGCAACATACAATCTCATGCTGTCAAGAACAGAACAGCATCACTGCAACTGAAACACAAACGTTGATATCAATGGCTACACTTGACCAATCAGGCAGTGTAAGTGGATGACGAGACAGAACCACCGTGGCCGGTCCAGTTGGTGTGGATGAATCGACCGAGTTTGGAAAGCAGCTCATATGTGTGAGCACCAAAGTAATCTCTCTGTGCCTGGATGAGATTAGCTAGCAAGCTGCCTGATCTTTAGCCATCGTGAAAGGTGAGAGCAGTGCTGAAGTATGGAGTGGGGATACCAAGAGTGACAGCCATTACACAGACTTTGCGTG
>NC_085091.1:263663-328663 GCF_963422355.1 Corticium candelabrum
CTTCCTCCACATGCACAATATCAACAGAAGCATTTTACAAACAAACTCTGATGCTAGTCGCTTAGTTTCGAATTCACTCTAGTTGTCGCATGCGATTGAGATCGAGATATATAATAGAAGCAGCTTCGAAGAGGCTTAGCCGTATTGTTTTATTGAACATGAAATTCTCACTTCCAACAATTGAAGTGCAAGGCCGGAAACATGTGTATAAGTATGTGCGCATGCGTTTGAGACCGCCAAAGTCCCCATTCCGTAGTCTGCGGTCTGCAGTCTGCAGTCTGCGTTTTACAACAACTCTAGCTGTGCTGTTTCACTGAACATGATGAGCTACAAATTCTTACTGTCAGCATGTCGTTGTTGAAGCGCAAGGCCGGCGGCAGAACATCCACACGCCAAGGTCTAGGCATAAGTATGTACGCATGCGTCTGAGGTCCAGAGTCCCCATTCCGTAGTCTGCAGTCTGCGTAGCTTTCAGTCTGCGTTTTACACCAACCCCCTGTGAACAGGATAGTCGCTGTGAACAGGATAACAGGATAGTCGCCTGTGAACAGGTTAGTCGCCGTGAACAGAATAGTCCCCGCCAGAGCCGTATATACGGCTTTGGTCCCTGTTCACCGGGGACTGTCCTGTTCACGTAAACAGGATAGTCGCCATGAACACTGTATGGCTAGTGTTAACATGCAGAATAGTCGTCGTGAACAGGATAGTCCCCTGTGAACAAGATAGTCACCGTAAACAGAGTAGTCGCTGTGAACAGGATAGTCTCCGTGAACATGTACAGGTACAACACTGTATGACTAGTGTTAACATGCAGAATAGTCGTCGTGAACAGGATAGTCGCCTGTGAACAAGATAGCCGCCGTGAACAGAATAGTCCCTGTTATAGCGGGGACTATCCTGTTCACCGGGGACTATCCTGTTCACGTGAATAGGATAGTCGATCCCCGCTAGGGTGGGTTCAAATTGCGTGAACAAAATAGTCTCCGGTGAACAGAATAGGAGCAAATATGAACAGAATAGTCCACGTGAACAGAATAGTCCCTGTACAACATCTCTGGATAAATATAGAAATCTGCCTACTCCATCTCGTCCTGAAGTCGGCTTCAGTACTTCTGCCCTCCGAATCTTTTGATTTCTTTGAGAGTGAGTTCAGGAAGTTATCAGCTTCCTGACTCCAGAACACAGTGTTCAAAGACCAGCCAGCAGACAGACAGACAGACAGACAGACAAACAGATTCTCAACAGGCTAACTTCATATCAGACGACGTGCAACAATTGACATGCAAATCTCACCAAGAATATCAGAGCTTCACTACGAAACGAGTGCACCACACCTTTTCTTACACGTAAAAAATACCTAAGTCACTTACTCATGCCTCTTCAATACCCAATAATTACTGAACTGCCAGAAGTATCAATGTATAGTAAGTCCAAAAGGGCATGCGTTCGTATTAAGAAATCGATGAAAATGTCACTGAGAATCAGAACCATCTTCTTTACATTGAGACACATCATTGTACATCTGTGGTGACGTGAAATCCAATTCCACAGCATTGACTGATACCTACAACACAAAAGAGCAATTTACAAAGAAGCAATAATATAGTAGAGACAGACAGACGGACAGACAGACAAACAGACAGACAAACAGACAGACAGACAGACAGAGAGACAAGTGCGTAACCAACCATGCAGCAAGTATATCAAATATAGAAACTCACATAAAACACACAGCCTTCAAAGCCAGCACTACTTCCTGATGGCAATGACATTGAAAGTGGCTTCATATCAGCTGGTAAGCCACCAATGAACGTAAGATTGTCACCAAATTTCACCAAACTTGAACTTTTTGGACGTATCCTAGACAAACAATAATACTCAGGTAGATACTATTGATCACATACATGACAAACTATTACTTGATCAGCTCTTTCACGTGAACGACCGACACCCAGTGTTACTGTTCCACTTTTCACCGATAATGTAAAACGAAATTTAGTGCCTTTCTTGAGATTCTTGCCTCCAGAACTAAGAAGATTCATAAGACAACAATTAACAAGTGACTGATGAGTGAGTGCATCATACAGACAGAAAGACAGACAGACAGACAAACAGACAGACAGACAGACAGACAGACAAAGTCTGAGACACACATAGACAGACAGACAGAGTCTGAGACACACAACACACACACACACACACACACACACACACACACACACACACACACACACACACACACACACACACACCACAAATACCACTCAACAAAACCTCCTTACATCAACTGCACTGCTGCAGATCCATTGTTTACACTCACTCTTACGCGTCTCTCCAAGTACAAAGCCGATATAAAATCTCCACTCTTCTTATTCGCAACATAAAACATCAGTCCGTCGTTCCTAGTAACAATAAACTCCATGTCAAGTACAAATGACCGCGAGTCTTCAGAAGGATCAAATGCAAGGTAAGAGGCAGCAGCAAAAGAAAGAGTGCCGAATGGAGGAGGTGGTTGTGTAGCTGTGGATGCTTGTGTTGTTGTTGTTTTCTCAGCAGATGGTGTAGACACATCATCTGGAGGCCTATCACCACACTGAAACACGGAATTCGATGCTGCAAAAAACTGCAAGTCGATGTCTTGTTCGTTGATGTTGAGCTAGAGGTTTGCAAAAACAAAATATGAGTGCATGGTGTTGTGAATGTGTTTGTATAGAAAAAATGAAATCTGTCGATGTCACACACACACACACACACACACACACACACACACACACACACACACACACACACACACACACAAACACACACACACACACACACACACACACACACACACACACACACACACACACACACACACACAACGTTTCTAGTCTGTGCATATCTTGCCCACTAAAACTCAAATTTGCTCTGAGAAACATAGAATAACGAAACAATTAGAAATAGAGACGAGAAAATTGGTTTGTTTGGTTGTCTGAATGATGGAGTGTCTCCGAGACTCTAATCCAAGTCTACTGGCCAATCCATAAATCTTTCTCTCTTTGAATGAATGGAAGGAGGAATACCGCGCTTATTGACTGCGCATGTGCACAACATGTGATCTAAGCCCCTCCCTATTGTGCGCATGCGGAGTAGATTGTGCAAGTTGGTGGAATGGCGGAACGTCAGTCTACTGCTAACCCTAATGGTATCATTTGTGGGTGGAGATGTAGTGTTTGTTTCAGTTTTGTTCGTTTTTCTTTACAGATTTATTAGTGAGAGCGAGGAAGCTGTGGGATGAGAGAAACTTTGTAGATTGTGAGACAATTTGCCGCCAATTGCTGTTACTCTATCAAACAGCAGAACATGCACCAATAGAGAAAGCAGATGGTTAGTGTGTAAATGTGTGAAGATGTAGAGATCTATTGATATTAACTATTTTATTTAAATTTGTGTTGCAAGCGCTCAATATGTTGGGGGTGTGTCTATATGAGCGACATAAAGTGAATGACGCCGTAAAGTTTGCGGAACAATGTTTGTCTATTGTACGAGATATTACACCTCAATATGAAGAGTTTCTGTCTACAGGTAAGTGTGATTTCTGTTTTATTCATTGTTATGAGTTTATCTCACTAACACAATGCTTTCAACCTCTATTGACCGTTTATAGGAAATTTAGATAGTAAAGTTGAGGGTTACATCTAAAATCGTGCATTTCATCAGTTCTGTCAACAGTTTGTTTGTCAATTAATGTTTTATTGAATATGAACTCAGGATTGATATTAATTTGATATTTTATATTATTTTACAGAACAACAATTTTTGGTCATTAATTAATAATTTGGACAAAGTTTTATTAAATCTTGTTGCATTTGCTTTTTTTCATATTCTTCATGTGACATCATTTGTGTTTGTTATGATGGCAATTTGTTCTTCCATTAAGAGAATTAGAATTTATAGCAGAATTTGTGTGTTTTGCATAAGTTACAGTAGGATGTGACTTATGTGAAGACTTTGGGACCTGCTCTATTTCAGTGATTTTCCTACAATACATTTGATGTGTCTTGGGACATATTTGTTGGGACGCACATTTCAGACAGTGGGATGCATCCTATTAAGTGCATTCTTGTCTACTAAAACCCATTCTACTCCCTATAAGGAACTGAAGATGACTTAATGAGCTCGACGTCACACCAGGTGTTCTCATTAGAACGTGTACATGTTACATCATTTAACTAACCTAAATAGTTCCAGTTGCTTTCTGTACATCTTAATTGGATAATGATCGTATAGCTCCGCCCCTTGTATCTGACTCCTCTTTTTCCTTTGTAGGAAGGGCTTAGTTTACCTAATAAACGAAAATGCCAGGCTTTGCTATTCCAAGATCATCGGGAAGGTCCAAAAGGCAGCAGAAATATTGCAGAATTTGAAGTTCAGCCTTATGGGAAATAGTGTAAACCTGCTGGTCTACTGTAGGTTACTAGCAGCTAGGCGTTCTATATACGTCCTGCTAAATGGACTTTGCGTATATCGCTTGCTCCAGTAACTGTGACAGATGTACTTGTCATACAAGTAACAAATGCTGGCTGTGATGACAAAACTACGGAACCGTTTGTCTGAAGAGAAAACTGACTAGAAGGACCACCTATGTATCAGTTTAATTTTGAGCATGCATTTTGCAAGTGGAAAGAGCACAAGGCTAGGAGGTTACTTGAACAGCACGCTGGGCGTAAAGTGTTATAGGCACTCACTGCCACATAACATGATAAACATACTTACAAACTGTTATTAAAAGTTTGTTTGGACAAGTTTGGTTATTAAACTAGTAAAACATGCTCACATGTTTGTTTTAGATTATAGTAGAAAGTATTTGCTTATAATACTTGGACAGCATCTAGGCGTAATTTGTATGACTATATTATAACATGAGGAGCATAGTAACAAAGTGTTATTATTAGTATAGAGCTTTGTTTGAATTTTGGTTTAATAGTGAAACCTGTCTACAAGTCTGGTTGATATACATACATTACAATTACATTCATCGCAGAAAACGTTTACTGCTGTACCACATTACCTACTTAGGCCACGCCTCTTTAAGGGCGGGGCCAAATATGGACAAGATAAGGACGCATGTTTGAAGGGGGTTAGGAAAATCACTGCTATTTATAACTCTGAATAATCCAGATAATTGCATGACGTCTACTCACTACAGCTACACAAGCAAATCGTTTAACGTGTGGGACTGGTGAGAGTGGAATGTCTGCAGTTTGTTGTTGGTTTTGATGATGTCACACGTGGTAGAGCTCGCAATTGCAAAGTCTTGAGCAATGCAGACGTAGCTGCAGCCACGTGAGGCTTTCTTACAAATTTGTATCTTTTCTTCTATGGACAGAACCACTCTAGTTTGCTTCTAATTTGCAGTTGCAACATTTTCACAATCACAGACGAGGACGGGTCGTACTCTTGCAGTAGGTATTGTTTTGTGCCTAAAGCTAATGTGAGTGGGAGGCAGCCTGTGTCCGGTAGACGGATGTTTTGGGATAACTGGTGTTTGTATGAGTGACATCCTGCTGTAATATTGTTGGATATTGAAGAGCCGTCCATCAACAGATACAAGTCATACTTTGTCAGAAATGAATGTAGAACAATGAGAGTAGCATAGCTGGTTGTGACAAGAGTTTTGTAGTAAGACAGCAATACAAAGAGCCACAGCAAGTGAGAGCAGCAAGGAAAATGCATTCTATCTTTAATTTAGTGTCTAGGGAATTATTAATGCAGAAGAAAGTAAAAGAAAAGTAGAAATGTGAGTAGTGCAGCTAGATTTTCATTATGATTTATGTGCACTATGTCTAGTGTGTAGTGTGTGTTGAGAGGTGAAGATGTTGGGAGGGTCTGACAGACTGTGAAGAGAGACTACGACTAGAAGAGATGATGTGACTGACTGTTGTGTTGTTGTGTCTCTAATTTAGTGTTACACAATATGGGACTGTATCTATACCATCAGGGCAAATATGAAAGAGCAACAGAACATCTAAGAGAGTCACTCAACATCAAGCGTAGATTGTCTTCTGTGAACAAAGTCAACATGGCATACAGTGAGTAAGAGTGATGTTGTGAATTTGTAAGTGAATGTAATATTGAGTGTTAGGTTTATGAGTTTGTTAATTAATGAAGTAATGTAGTGTTGCAGCTTGTAGAGTGTAAGAGGTGAGAGGAACACATGAACGGGTCGTCAAGGAGGACACATAGACAAAGAGAGAAGAAAGTGAATTTAGACATTGTGAATTGAAGTCAATGTCTTTAGTTAAGTGGAAGGAAGTGATGAAAGTGGAGAAGCACGACTTTATACGAGTCTTTGTGTTTCATTTGTGAATGTTAATAGATACGGTCAGATGTGGTCGTTGCAAGCATGTTTGTTCCTCTAGTGTTTGTTGTATTAATGCAACTGTCAGATTATTGGTAATGTGGACACGAGGGCTTTGTATCACATTTGTAAATTGGTTGTACGTGTATGTTTATGGGAAAGCAAGGATGTGAGTTTATTGGATGTCAGAGTAACGAGGTCTGACTATGTGTTGATGTTAGTGTGTGTGTGTATTTATGATGGAAAATTGCAGTAGTGATTTTATGATGTTTGCTGGTTTGTATTTATTTGTGTGATGTGAGAAAAGAATAAAGAATGCTGATTCATTTGCTGGTAAAATTGCTAGTCTTAAATCAAACATTTATTTATTATATATGAAATATTGGTTTGTGATATTTTGTTTTGTAGAAATTTATTGATAAAGGATTTACATTTTATTCATTAATATTAAGGCTTTAAAAATATTGATATCAATGAGTTTTGTTTTATTAAATTAAAGTGTATTTGTTGTGTAGCTTGTGCTGATTTATCACGTTGTCTTCTCTCTCAATGTCTAACAAAAGAAGCAGAAGATGTGATGAGAGAAGGTTATGGTTTATCTTTCGGCACAGATGACAACTATAGTAAAGCAGAAGGTGAGTATGGTGTGTGAATTGAAATGTTGTTTGTTGTTGCTGATTGTGTTTGAATAGCTGCTACTCTATTGGCTTATGCAATTCAACTAAATGAAGGAACAGAAGAGGAAGTGAAAAAATTGTTACAACAGGCTGATGGATGGATTCAAATGGGAGAAGGACGAGGCGAAGCAGAAGGTAAGTTACAACATGGAAATGAGTTTGAAGAGTTTAATGTTGACAGTAACATTGAGATAATCATTGAACTTGTCAGTGTGTTAGATGTGTGACATACGTTGCTGACTTGTGTTGTGTTGTGTAGTGTTGAGTGAAATGGGAGAAGTATTGATGATAAGGGGTGACTACAAGCGTGCCAATAGGATACTACAAGAAGCAGCAACAATACAAAGACACTTTTTACCAACCAACCATTGGGAGACTGCTATAAGTGAGAGATTGTAAATATGAGAATTGTCTCTTAATTATGTTTATTGTTCCTTTTGTTCAGCTCTTTGTCGTATGGCAGAGTGTCAATTGAAACAAGACCAACTTATGGATGCTTTGCAGTTGTTCCACGAATCATCAGAAATGATGAGCAAAGCAATGGGTATGGAACACCCAATAAGAGGAAGAAGTAATTCATTGTCTAGAGTCATATTTTGTTTTGTTTTAACTGTAGAATGTTTATTTGTATTCAGGTTTATTTGGTGTTGCTAAAGTTCTTGTAAGACAACAGAAGTGGGAAGAAGCAGAAAGGATCTTGAAGGAAAGTGTCAGCATTTTGGGTGTGACTCTAGGGTACCTGCACCCCACAACAAGTGCAGGTGTGTTGTCACATAAAATGATTAGAAATGATCGCAAGTGGACAAAGTACGAGTTCTATCTTATTGTGTGTATAGCAATTCGAGATCTGAACTATTGCTTACGAATGCTAAAGAAAGATCAAGAAGCAGTCGACATTTTGCAACAACGTCCACGAGCTGTTTCTTATCATCAAGGTATACACTCATTTACTTATGAGCTCACAATTATTCTTGCAGGAAATTTTTGTGTAAACTGTGCTGTAGTGACTTTCCTTATACTCAATGAGCAGACGATTCAAATGCAATTTGCATTAGCTATGCGTGGTATTCCTGGAACAACCTTTTCTGTGATACATTGCACTGCCTTGTCACCGAGTCAGAGCAAGTTGGTTGTGACTGAGACTTCAAATTCAGCATCTACGTACATGCACCAGCTGCTGATTTCTCTCCTTTATTTGATGACGATTTCGTATTTTGAGGCAATTCCATACCAACAAAATAATACTAAATGGCATTGTCAGATGTCATCTTCAAGTGTATATGCTACTGTCACGTGACAGTTAAACCTAAACGACTTGCTAAACTTATTACAAACAGGTTTAGAAAATGTGGTTTAGGTCTAGAATATAACTGGTTTAGTGGAGGTGGAAACAGGTCAATCCCTAACCCAGTTTAGCCTAAACCAGTTGTTAAACTGGTTCAATTAAGCAGTAGGGGAAACATGGTCTAAATATTTTTATCTTCATGTGATGGGATTGTTTATTGACGGTTTGTTTTATGTACATACATGCTAGGTTTTCTGTCTTACTCACTCATCTGTTTATCTGTATTATTGCTTGTTTGAGTATTAATCTTTACTATTTATTTTTGTAGTCGAGCATCAGGCAAGTGCATTTCAAGTTGATGATTTACAAAGAGAGTTGGAGCAGCTCAGAGAAAGCAATCGAGCCATTCAAGCAGAGAAATCTGCTTTACAGCAGCAATTGGCTGATCAGGAGGCTGTAACTCGTACCGTCACTGATGAGAATGAACGTCAAGTGGGAGAAGTAAGGAGATTGCTGCAGATTCTCCAGCAGTGTGATGAAGACATCAAACAATTGCAAACAGCAGTTCATGATCAGGAACATCTTGCAGCACAGAAACAGAGAGAAGCAAATCATCTACAGCAGGAAATCACGAGAATGACAAGCGAACTAGATGACAAAGAGGGACAACTGCAACAACAAGGAGAAGTATTGGATGATATGAGAAGCACAGTAGAAGAACAGAGAAGACAAATTGATGTTTTGAGGCACGAGGTACAAGAGAAGCACACGACTAATGAACGTCTGACAAGAGACGTGCAACGAAGTGAAAGAGCAATGCAGCAGCTGGAGCGACTTCAACATCAATATGACAGCGTTATACAGATCCATGATGACAGTGTACACATGACTGGATTAAAGTTGGGAAAAGGAGCTTATGGAGGTATCAGAAATGAATGAATTGCTTGTTTAACTATACAGTAGAGCAAAACTTATCCAGACATGTTGGGACCAGAGGGTTCCAGACAATTGGTATGAAATTCTTTCAGTGTTCGGAAGTTTATGGCAGACGTAGTGGTCATCTTGGCAACCTCACAAATTTTTTAGTCGTCAAGTAGTTTAGGATGTTTACACACATTTCATAAATATCAAATATTGATAGTGATTGTTCTGGTAAGTAAACAGAATCCCAGGACTTCAGAGGTGTCACTCTCAGTCTGACCTGAATAATTTCACTATTCTACTCTACAGCATAAAACAAAAATTTAGTGGGTCCACCATAACTTAGTGGTCAGGATGGCAACCTCGCTGGTATAATTGCTCCTCACATGAACTCAGTTATAGTAAGTCCACAAACAACTTGATGACCACTTTTTCATACACTGACTATATTACTACAAGTGGCTATCATTACATGTGTAGCATATAGTTTGTCTGTATTGTGGCTCTGATTTTGAGATTTTGATTTTCCACCACTGGTTTTCTGGTCACACGATGACCAGGTGGCAGAGATGAGCTGTCCAGATAATAGATGCTCTACTGTATGCGTATGTGTGTATTGATGGTGTATTGTAGAGGTTGGTGTTGGCATGTGGAGTGGTGTAGCAGTTGCTGTCAAGACATTTTATGAAGAACCGGTTAGAGTAACTGATTTCAATATTTCATTGATTCGACGTGAAGTGTCGGTGTCCAGTCGTGTCCATCACCCCAATGTCGTATCCATCTGTGGAGCTATCGTTAAGAATAGAGTTCCTCTTCGTATCGTCATGGAGCTTTTGGAAGGATCACTGAAAGATGTGATCAATGCTGCCATTGAAAGCAGATATCTGTCCATGAGGGAACAAGTGGATATAGCTGTGGGATGTCTGTGTGGTGTGATGTATCTTCACCAGCTGCAGCCTGCTCTTCTTCATGGAGACATTCGCTCTACCAACATTCTCATCAGCAAGACCATGCAAGCCAAAATCGGTGATCTGGGCTCTTGTCGCTTCTCTAACGAGTCACTTTCTGTTGGTCCTCTCAGTCCAGAATACATTGCACCAGAACGAGTTGTGGAAGATGGTGCAGTCCCCCCACGCAACACAACACAAGCCGACATGTACAGCTTGGGAGTCACGTTTGTTGAGTTATTCACAGGAGTTGCTACAGATAGGAAAGTGCGTGAGAGGCAGTTTCAAGCTGTTCCTTATGTTCCACTGCAGGACATTTGCTATGCTATGGCAGAAGAGAATCCACGTGATCGCATTTCTGCAGCAGCAGCTCTCATGCAAGTGAATGCAGTGAAGCAGAATGATGAGTACACTTCATGTCCTCCCAAAAGGATGGTGAAAGGCAAGAAACGCAAAGAAGACAAAGTGACACTCGTACAGATGCCGTGGATGTGACTTAGGAGCTGATAATTGTGATGTATTTGTTTGTCTGTTTGTCTCAATTCATCCAACTTTGCTGCTTGTTATAAATGCAATAGATGATGTTGCATGTGCGTAGTCTGCTGTGCAATATGAGTTGACATCGAACTTTTTGATAGTCTAGCAGTCAGTCTCACAGTTTTTACAGTTTGTGTTGATGTGAACTACAGTAAAACGTTTGACTGTAAGTGCAGCTTTTTATAGACATTTAAATGTTGTTTGTCAGTTGTGTATGTCAATGCTGCAGCTAAGTGTCAGTCTATTGTGATTTAAATGATACAACTTGCTTATTCAACTTGAACGTTTGTCTGTACATTCTAATAGATAATAGGCAATACACACAACCTGTGACGAGAAAACTGTTGGGAAGTTGTGGTTGTGCTGATGGTAGCATCAGCTTGTAGTCTGTCCATGTTTCTTTCCATGTGTCTGTCTAATAATCAAGATGTTTCCCACTTCTTATTCACCAACGTCTTGCAACCTACAAACCCAGCATGTCAATCAGCAATGATTATTAATATCAAACTGAAAATCAATGAGAACAAGGAGAACAACTTACTTGTACTGCACCTAAAACATCAGAACAACCAATACAACTGTTGGGAGTAAACGATATCAGACAGACATCCATTTGAGCTAAAATGACAGCAACATACAATCTCATGCTGTCAAGATCGGAACAGCATCACTACAACTGAAACACAAATGTTGATATCAATGGCTACACTTTACCAATCAGGCACTGTAAGTGGACAATGAGAACCACCGTGGCCGGTTTAGTTGGTGTGGATGAATTGACCGAGTTTGGAAAGCAGCTCATACGTGTGAGCACCAAAGTAATCTCTCTGCCTGGATGAGATTGGCTGGCAAGCTGCCTGATCTGTAGCCATTGTAAAAGGCGAGAGCAGTGCTGAAGCATGGAGTGGGGATACCAAGAGTGACAGCCATTGCACAGTTTTCTTACGTCATGATGGCTGCAAGTAAGATTTTTGTCGGTAAAAACAGACAGACAGACAGACAGACAGACAGACAGACAGACGAATAAGCAAGCAAACACACAAACACCTAGACCACTGATAGAGCCTAACCACAGAGTCTAACCACACCCACACAGATCACAATCAATGGGCAACGAGATCCTTCACGACTTCTCACTGTCTACCTGTCTGATGTGCTCCACCATTTCCTTCCTGTCACCTTCATATTTGGTCGTAGTCGGCCCTTTCAAGCTCTTGCTAGCTGTTACTCTCTCGTCTTTCAAAGAGGAAAGGCAACGTGCAAACACAGACTCACCTACAGTAGACAATGTGAGTTAGTGCACACATTATAAAATGTTATAAAACAGACAATGACAATGGATTTTGACGATGCAAGACAAACAGACAGACAAACAGACAAACAGACAGACAGATAGACAAACAGATGAATGGACAGACAAACAAACAGACAGACAAACAGACAAACTTAAAACAGTGTACAAGAAGCCAACAAACAACTAACAACACACAGTGGTTATTTAGCCGTGACTGGCTACTTTGTTACGTATGCTATTTTACCAGCAGTCTTTGCTGATTGGACCATATCAATGACGTCATGAACTCATCAAGTAACACCGGCTGCCGACTGCTCCTTCCACCGACCGTAGACAGGATAGAAGGTGACGCTACCGTCCCTACCAATTTGTCTCAAATTCTATTAGCAACGCTGGCAAAGGTCGTGAAGAGGATACTGTCGACTGGGTGCATGCTCCCACCCCACCAGTCGCTTTGCTCCCCCTCACCCTAGAGCCTCCATTTAAACCAATCGACACACTTTACAGTAGCCGGAGTAGTCACCAAGTGTGGCATGCAAAACCAGGTTGGGGATACTAGAGATGCACCACAAAGTCATCAAATCGTGAGAGAAGAAGAGGAGAAGTACACGGATCGCTTCTCGTTTGTTGTAGACGTGATGAGTTCATGACGTCGATGATAGGGTCCAATCAGCTGAGACTGCTGGTAAAATAGTGTACGTAACAAAGTAGGCGGTCACGGCTAGATAACCACTGTGTTAAGAAAAATTAGAAAAATTGGTTAAATGTGTGTTATCAATACAGACATACAAACCTACTTTATAATGACTGTAGCTCTGACAAAGTCTCAGTAAATTGACCGCGTGATCCCTGTAGCAACGACAAGCCACAACTACAACACACACACACACACACACACACACACACACACACACACACACACACACACACACACACACACACACACACAACTAAATGTTACAAACTGCTAGATAATGGTCACGCCCCTAGCAAACTGCTGGGTTCCTGTGCACTACTCATATCAAGAAACTCTGAGCCAGCGCTAGCAATCTCTTGGAGCCAGGTCAGGTACGCACAGAAGCACCAGCTTGTGAAGCCAACTGTGGTGTGAGCACCCAAAGTCTCACCTCAATTCCAGTGCCTGATGTCACGTCACAGCTGATGACCACTTAGTCCCCCAGTCAAAGACCAGGTACACTCCAACCTCCCTAATTGGAACCTCTGTGATCCAGACACCTTCCTAGACCGGCCACTTTTATCCAGCACACAGGAGGTCTTGGGGCTCCAAGGGTAAGCACTTTAATTGGCAAAAAACTCCCCACACAAATACTCAATTCTCAAGCCGTCTTGACTATAACGTGCCAGTAGGTAGAAAAACGCGAACATATGGCTTCCAAAAAAGTGCAACTGCATCAGCCTTGAACTGAAGCTCAAAATTTTATTCATGAAATAGGCAAAAGTGTGTGTGTGTGTGTGTGTGTGTGTGTGTGTGTGTGTGTGTGTGTGTGTGTGTGTGTGTGTGTGTGTGTGTGTCCATTGGAAGTGAGAAGCCAAAGGTCAAAGTCAGAGTTTGTTGACTACCTTCTACAGCATGGTACAGTACACACACACGTCGGTTTTCATTGCAAATTCCAATCCTCAAGCCACAGCCAGACGTTCTCTCAGGCAGATCTGGTGATGGAATCTTGTGAACAAGGTGGCAGGATGTCCAGTGAAGGTAAGGAGTGCACACTGAGTTGTACTCAATGCTCAAATAGGTTGCTCTACAGTCTAGCTAGGGTCGAGCTATTGTTTTCCAATTTTCAGAAAATATGGCAGCATCAACTAACTTATTGATACCAATTTATATGCCTACATTAATTACTAAGCTATATGTATTAATTAATTAATTTAAATTATTAAAATTTTTAATAACTATGAGCAATCAGTTGCATGTTTACCAGCTGATCAATGAATTCGCCAACAGCACTGCCAGCTTTCACCAGCAGCATCACTCGTCGTGGTTTCTTCAGCTTCCAAACTTTCTCTTTTAGGGACTTCGCTCTGATGACCTTCGTACCCTTTGCTTCTTTTGTCAAAATTGATCAAATTTTTCCACAGTACGATTATACGCACAAACCTAAAAATGTAAAAATATTTTATAACACAATAAATAATTAATTATAAATAAAATATAAATAATAAATTAATTTATAAATATAAAAATTAAATTAAATTAAATACATCATTTCATGAGTGCAATTAAATTTAATGTCTATCATCATGCTATTAGTCTAGAGGACAAGTCTGAAAATTGGCTCAGAAATAGAGTTACGTTGTAACTTTCTTCCAACAAGCTGAGACTCAGATATGTTTTAAATGATGTGCTAACAATCACAAACACGGTTGTTGGCCTTCGGTCAAGTGTGGAAGAAACCCGTAGCGAGACCATCTTTCTGGTTGCTACTCGCAACGTGTTACTATGGTAACCACTCAACTTTAGGTTTTCTCCTCTCTCGTAATCAAAGGATTTTTATAGAAAACACTGTAGAAGGTTTTGCGAAGCATTCCTCGATTGAGTATGACCTGCTTATGACGCATAATAAGCACGTTACCGCGCGTTAAATTGTGTACCTTCCTTTCCTAGCAGAGTAGGCCACGTTTTCTGCAAGTGCTTCTCGTGCCAGGAAAGTGCAACGACTTGTCTTTAACTGTAAAAGTGTCTCTTTCGTATTTCGGAGTAATAGGGCAGTGACTTGACATTCGCCAAGCACAAAAATGGATCGATTGCTGGCATCAGAATCCATACATATACTCAATCAACTTTCGTTTCAACAGCTGGCAACTGAAGTGCAACAGTAAATTGAGTCTGCTGTAGCACTAAGGATATGGATCAGGTGTGTGCGTTAATTGTTGCTGTAAGGTTCACCCAATTCACTATCATGTACTAGAGACATCTGGAAGTGAATTTCAGCAACAATTCCAGAAGAAATTTTTTTGCTAAGAGATCAGTCCCTAAAATAGAACTTGTATTCTCATATCATCTTTGCACAACTGTATATATAGTGTGGCTATAGTTGTTGACTGCTTTGATGTTAGCACACTAGATCTCCTGTAACCCTGACACTGACATCATAATCAAATCTCCAAACTTCCTAATCTAAATGTGTTTTTAGACTGGCACGAAGCAACGTTTTCACTTTATCTGGATCCATGCATTTCGTTACAGTCAGAGTGAAAGGATGTGGTGTGAGTACACACTATTACTGGTTGTGACTCACCCAGTGCTGTTGTGGAGAAACGAAGCAGATGACTTTCAAGCTGCTTTTAGAGTTCTCTATTCATTTCGAGCTCCGTGTCAGCTAGGTCAGTGCTTCCCCATTGAAGCAGCAACAGGATGGATGGATGTGTGAAGCGTTCACTTTGACTATGGAGATGTCAGGTTACGTCACGAAACAAAGTATACAGTACAACTTGTTTTATGCTCAGTTCACAGTGCTACCACAAAAACAAGGCTGAATTTGGAAGGAGGACAAAATTTTGATGTTGATTAATGTTGCAACTGTCTCAACTACTAGATCTTTGAAAGTTTATTTCTCGTACATGTATACATGTAGGTCAGAAGGCAGCTGCAAGAATGTTTTAGAGTCAGAGTTTGATGGGCTGGTTGGTGCTGTCCTAACTGTGGCAATCTGGTGTGTGTGTGTGTGTGTGTGTGTGTGTGTGTGTGTGTGTGTGTGTGTGTGTGTGTGTGTGTGTGTGTGTGTGTGTGTGTGTGTGTGTTACTGTGTGTGTGTGTGTGTGTTACTGTGTGTGTGTGTGTGTGTGTGTGTCTGTCTGTCTGTCTGTCTGTCTGTCTGTCTGTGCACGTGCAAAAACCCAAGTCTAAACTTTTTAAAAATTTAGACTTGTAAATAATAATCCATCTGTCTGTCTGTCTGTTTGTCTGTCCATTCATCCAACCGTCTGTTTGTTTGTCTGTTTGTCTATTTGTGTCTGTGTCTGTCTGGTTGTTTGTTTGTCCATCTGTCTGTTTGTCTGTTTATTTGTATGTCCATCCAAGTCTGAATTGATAATTAAAATAAATTGTCTATTTAATCTAAATAATTTAATGTATCCATTGCATATAATTACAAGAGCAATTTGTATCTAATTGTAGTTGAAACCTTGGAAAGATCTTGTAAGCGGATCCGACAAAATCAGCAAATGAGAGAGAAACCAGCAGGAAACAATATGGGAGTTGATCTGCACAGAGTTGTCGTACTACCAACGAGTCAAAGCTTTTCATGAAGTCTTCTATGCAACACTCGTTGAACTACAGAAAGAAAAATTTCTGAAAAATGTAAGAATGTTGTGGCAGTCTCTTGGTTTTTCACTTTGGGTTTTTTTGTCATTGTCTTCATTTATCTGTCATTTCTGTTTATATTTTTCATTGTTAATTTATTTGTTGATTTATTTGTTAATTTATTTGTTAATTTATTTGTTAATTTATTTATTAATTTATTTGTTAATTTATTTGTTAATATATTTGTTAATTTATTTGTTAATATATTTGTTAATTTATTTATTAATTTATTTGTTAATTTATTTGTTAATTTATTTGTTAATTTATTTGTTAATTTATTTGTTATTTTATTTGTTAATTTATTTGTTGATATATTTGTTAATTTATTTGTTAATTTATTTGCTAATATATTTGTTAATTTATTTATTAATATATTTGTTAATTTATTTGTTAATTTATTTGTTAATTTATTTGTTAATTTATTTGTTAATTTATTTGTTAATTTATTTGTTAATTTATTTGTTAATTTATTTGTTAATTTATTTGTTAATATATTTGTTAATTTATTTGTTAATTTATTTGTTAATTTATTTGTTAATATATTTGTTAATTTATTTGTTAATATATTTGTTAATTTATTTGTTAATTTATATGTTAATTTATTTGTTAATTTATTTGTTAATTTATTTGTTAATTTACTTGTTAATTTATTTGTTAATTTACTTGTTAATTTATTTGTTAATTTATTTGTTAATTTATTTGTTAATTTACTTGTTAATTTATTTATTAATTTACTTGTTAATTTATTTGTTAATTTATTTTTTAATTTATTTGTTAATTTATTTGTTAATTTATTTGTTAATTTATTTATTAATTTATTAAAATTAATTTATTTGTTAATTTATTTGTTAATTTATTTGTTAATATATTTGTTAATTTATTTGTTAATTTATTAATTAATTCATTTGTTAATTTACTTGTTAATTTATTTGTTAATTTATTAATTAATTTATTTGTTAATTTACCTTTTAATTTATTTGTTAATTTATTTGTTAATTTATTTGGTTAATTTACTTGTTAATTTATTTGTTAATTAATTTGTTAATTTATTTGTTAATTTACTTGTTAATTTATTTATTAATTTATTTGTTAATTTACTTGTTAATTTACTTGTTAATTTATTTGTTAATTAATTTGTTAATTTTTTGTTAATTTACTTGTTAATTTATTTATTAATTTATTTGTTAATTTATTTGTTAATTTATTTATTAATTTATTTGTTAATTTATTTGTTAATATATTTGTTAATTTATTTGTTAATATATTTGTTAATTTATTTATTAATTTATTTGTTAATTTATTTGTTAATTTATTTGTTAATTTATTTGTTAATTTATTTGTTATTTTATTTGTTAATTTATTTGTTGATATATTTGTTAATTTATTTGTTAATTTATTTGCTAATATATTTGTTAATTTATTTATTAATATATTTGTTAATTTATTTGTTAATTTATTTGTTAATTTATTTGTTAATTTATTTGTTAATTTATTTGTTAATTTATTTGTTAATTTATTTGTTAATTTATTTGTTAATTTATTTGTTAATATATTTGTTAATTTATTTGTTAATTTATTTGTTAATTTATTTGTTAATATATTTGTTAATTTATTTGTTAATATATTTGTTAATTTATTTGTTAATTTATATGTTAATTTATTTGTTAATTTATTTGTTAATTTATTTGTTAATTTACTTGTTAATTTATTTGTTAATTTACTTGTTAATTTATTTGTTAATTTATTTGTTAATTTATTTGTTAATTTACTTGTTAATTTATTTATTAATTTACTTGTTAATTTATTTGTTAATTTATTTTTTAATTTATTTGTTAATTTATTTGTTAATTTATTTGTTAATTTATTTATTAATTTATTAAAATTAATTTATTTGTTAATTTATTTGTTAATTTATTTGTTAATATATTTGTTAATTTATTTGTTAATTTATTAATTAATTCATTTGTTAATTTACTTGTTAATTTATTTGTTAATTTATTAATTAATTTATTTGTTAATTTACCTTTTAATTTATTTGTTAATTTATTTGTTAATTTATTTGGTTAATTTACTTGTTAATTTATTTGTTAATTAATTTGTTAATTTATTTGTTAATTTACTTGTTAATTTATTTATTAATTTATTTGTTAATTTACTTGTTAATTTACTTGTTAATTTATTTGTTAATTAATTTGTTAATTTTTTGTTAATTTACTTGTTAATTTATTTATTAATTTATTTGTTAATTTACTTGTTAATTTATTTGTTAATTTATTTTTTAATTTATTTGTTAATTTATTTGTTAATTTATTTGTTAATTTATTTGTTAATTTAGGTGTAGCATATAGTTTGTCTGTATTGTGGCTCTTATTTTGAGATTTTGATTTTCCACCACTGGTTTTCTGGTCACACGATGACCAGGTGGCAAAGATGAGCTGTCCAGATAATAGGTGCTCTACTGTATGTGTATGTGTGTATTGATGGTGTATTGTAGAGGTTGGTGTTGGCATGTGGAGTGGTGTAGCAGTTGCTGTCAAGACATTTTATGAAGAACCGGTTAGAGTAACTGATTTCAATATTTCATTGATTCGACGTGAAGTGTCGGTGTCCAGTCGTGTCCATCACCCCAATGTCGTATCCATCTGTGGAGCTATCGTTAAGAATAGAGTTCCTCTTCGTATCGTCATGGAGCTTTTGGAAGGATCGCTGAAAGATGTGATCAATGCTGCTATTGAAAATCAGATATCTGTCCATGAGGGAACAAGTGGATATAGCTGTGGGATGTCTGTGTGGTGTGATGTATCTTCACCAGCTGCAGCCTGCTGTTCTTCATGGAGACATTCGCTCTACCAACATTCTCATCAGCGAGACCATGGAAGCCAAAATTGGTGATCTGGGCTCTTGTCGCTTCTCTAACGAGTCACTTTCTGTCGGTCCTCTTAGTCCAGAATACATTGCACCAGAACGAGTTGTGGACGATGGTGCAGTTGCCCCACGCAACACAACACAAGCCGACATGTACAGCTTGGGAGTCACGTTTGTTGAGTTATTCACAGGAGTTGCTACAGATAGGAAAGTGCGTGAGAGGCAGTTTCAAACTGTTCCTTATGTTCCACTGCAGGACATTTGCTATGCTATGGCAGAAGAGAATCCACGTGATCGCATTTCTGCAAGAGCAGCTCTCATGCAAGTGAATGCGGTGAAGCAGAATGATGAGTACACTTCATGTCCTCCCAAAAGGATGGTGAAAGGCAAGAAACGCAAAGAAGACAAAGTGACACTCATAGAGATGCCGTGGATGTGACTTAGGAGCAGATAATTGTGATGTATTCGTTTGTCTGTTGTCTCAATTCATCCAACTTTGCTGTTTGTTATAAATGCAATAGATGATGTTGCATGTGTGTAGTCTGCTGTGCAATATGAGTTGACATTGAACTTTTTGATAGTCTAGCAGTCAGTCTCTCACTTTTTACAGTTTGTGTTGATGTGAACTACAGTAAAATGTTTGACTGTAATGAACTTTTTATAGACATTTAAATGTTGTTTGTCAGTTGTGTATGTCAATGCTGCAGCTGAGTGTCAGTCTATTGTGATTGAAATGATACAACTTGCTTATTCAACTTGAACGTTTGTCTGTACATTCTCATGATAATAGGCAAAACACACAACCTGTGATGAGAAAACTGTTGAGAAATTGTGGTCCATGTTTCTTTCCATGTGTCTGTCCGTGTGTCTGTCTAATAATCAAGATGTTCCCCACTTCTTATTCACCAATGTCTAGCAACCTACAAACCCAGCATGTCAATCAGTAATGATTATTAATATCAAACTGAAGATCAATGCATGAGAACAAGGAGAACAACTTGCTTGTACTGCACCTAATTCATCAGAACAACCAATACAACTGTTGGGAGTAAATGATATCAGACAGACATCCATTTGAGCTAAAATAACAGCAACATACAATCTCATGCTGTCAAGAACAGAACAGCATCACTGCAACTGAAACATAAATGTTGATATCAATGGCTACACATGACCAATCAGGCAGTGTAAGTGGATGACGAGACAGAACCACTGTGGCCAGTCCAGTTGGTGTGGATGAATTGACTGAGTTTGGAAAGCAGCTCATACAGTGCCTTGCCAAAAGTCATGGTAGTTGGGTGAAAAGGCTGCACCACGCAAGAAGTGCTCCTGTTTTGTTACACAAGCTTCTAATTTCACACGCCTTGTGTTATATCCTGTACATTAATATTTAGTTGCCAACCCTTTAGATTTCAGGACGGCTTCTACCCTAGAATGCATAGATAACATCAGTTTATGCACAGCGTTATGTGGTATTTTTATCCACTCTTCTTTGATAGCTTGTTTCAGCTGATCAACGTTGCATGGCGGAGGATTTCTTGCACCAATAGATTTCTTCAGTATCATCTATAAATGTTCAATCGGATTCAGATCTGGGCTCTGCGCCAGCCAGTCCAGGGATGTGATGCCATGTTGGGTCTTCCACTTTGCCACCTTTCTCGCTCTGTGTACAGGAGCATTGTCATCTTGCAAAACAGTTGACATTCCATGTCTACTTCTCTCGGCTGCTAAAGGCAGGAAGTGTTTTTCCAGTGTTTCCTTGTACTTTTCACCGTTAATTTTGCCTTCAAGAAAAGTCAGAGGTCCAACACCTGATGAAGTCATGGCACCCCAGATCATGATGGCAGCTTCACCTTGCTTTACTGTGCCTAAAGTGCAGACTGGTAGCCATTCTTCTGTGGTCTTTCTCCAAACAAACACTCTACCATCACTGCCACTGAGTTTGATGCGGCTTTCGTCAGTAAATACCACATTGCTCCAATCCTCGACCGTTTTTCTAATGTGTTCCTTTGCCCAACAGACCCTCTTCTTTCTGTTGCTTTCAGAAATGAAAGGCTTTTTTCAAGCAGCACGACCGTGATACCCCATGTCTTTCAGCCTTCTTCTTGCTGTTGTCTGACTGAAAGATTTTGAGCAGGCCTTGCTCCACTCAGGTGCTATTGTTTTTGCTGGTTTCTGTCGGTTCTCCTTCACCACTCTTTCCAAATGGCGCAGATCCCTTGCTGTTGCTTTCCTTGGCCTTCCCTCTCGTTTCATGTTATGAACATGTCCGTTGAGCTTGTACCTTCTCACTAGATTCGATATTGTTCTCAATGGCCACTTCAGAGCTTTGCCAATCTGTGTCATCTTCTTTCCCGACTTCCACATACCAACAGCTTCAGACCGCTCATCTGTTGTCATTTCCTTGCGTGGAGGCATAATTCAAACAGATTCATCCAGCGAGTTTCATTAGGTGTTGCTTTATGGCTATCATGCAATTTGAGTATTGTTGGCATGATAACTTGAGTATTGTGGGTATGTGATTTGCAAACAACAAGAAATACTTGGCACTACCATGACTTTTGGCAAGGCACTGTACGTGTGAGCACCAAAGTAATCTCTCTGTGCCTGGATGAGATTAGCTGGCAAGCTGCCTGATCTGTAGCCATCATAAAAGGCGCGAGCAGTGCTGAAGTATGGAGTGGGGGTACCAAGAGTGACAGCCATTGCACAGACTTTACGCCATGATGCCTGCAAGTAAGATTTTGTCAGCAAAGAAAGACAGACAGAAACAAATTATGTATGTGACCTGGCTCCGATGAATAGCATCTTTGAAGAATTAAGTCATCCAGCAAAAGATTAGTGAGACCAGGATTCTTGTCAAGCGCTTCCTTGATGTTGCCAAGGAATACACTACACAACAAACACTGGCTCACCTCTCAAATAGAGACAAACTCACAAACATGCAAACAATAACAATCTCAACAGACAGACAGACAGACAGACAGACAGACAAACAAACAGACAGATAGACAAATAACAGGCAAACAAACAAACAAACAAACAGCTACTGATACACAAACATGTAGCCAGACAGAAGACCGACTTTCTAATGATGCAGCCACATCTCCACATGAGAGCAATTGATCCATAGTTGAGTGTCCAATTGTATTCCTTTTCCGCTTCTCTCAGCAGCATGAAGCCATGAGTATACGAGATAATCTTGGATACATACAGAGCCTAACCACACCCACACATCACAATCAATAGGCAACAAGATCCTCCACGACTTCTCACTGTCTACCTGTCTGATCTGCTCCACCATTTCCTTCCTGTCACCTTCATATTTGGTCGTACTAGGCTCTTCAAGCTCTTGCTAGCTGTTACTCTCTCGTCTTTCAAAGAGGAAAGGCAATGTGCAAACACAGACTCACCTACAGTAGACAATGTGAGTTAGTGCACACATTATAAAATGTTATAAAACAGACAATGACAATGGATTTTGACGATGCAAGACAAACACACAGACAGACAAACAGACAGACAGACAAACAAACAAGTGCGTAACCAAGCATGCAGCAAGTATATCAAATATAGAAAACTCACATGAAACACACAGCCTTCAAAGCCAGCACTACTTCCTGATGGCAATGACATTGAAAGTGGTTTCACATCAGCTGGTAAGCCACCAATAAACGTAAGATTGTCACCAAACTTGAACTTTTTGGACGTATCCTAGACAGACAATAATACTCAGGTAGATACTATTGATCACATACATGACAAACTATTACTCGATCAGCTCTTTCACGTGAACGACCGACACTCAGTGTTACTGTTCCACTTTTCACCGATAATGTAAAACGAAATTTAGTGCCTTTCTTGAGATTCCTGCCTCCGGAACTAAGAAGATTCACTGATGTGTGAGTGCATCACACAGACACACACACACACACACACACACACACACACACACACACACACACACACACACACACCACAAATACCACTCAACAAAACCTCCTTACATCAACTGCAATGCTGCAGATCCATTGTTTACACTCATTCTTATGCGTCTCTCCAAGTACAAAGCCGATATAAAATCTCCACTCTTCTTATTCGCAACATAAAACATCAGTCCGTCATTCCCAGTAACAATAAACTCCATGTCGAGTACAAATGACTGCAAGTCTTCAAGAGAATCAAATGCAAGGTAAGAGGCAGCAGCAAAAGAAAGAGTGCCCAATGGAAGAGGTGGTTGTGTAGCTGTGGATGCTTGTGTTGTTGTGGTTTTCTCAGCAGATGATGTGTACATCATCTGGTGGCCTATCACCACACTGAAACACGGAATTCGATGCTGCAAAGGACTGTAAGTCGATGTCTTGTTCGTTGATGTTGAGCTAGAGGTTTGCAAAAACAAAATATGAGTGCATGGTGTTGTGAATATGTTCGTACAGAAAAAAATGAAATCTGTCGGTGTCACACACACACACACACACACACACACACACACACACACACACACACACACACACACACACACACACACACACACACACACACATCACCTCATGTCTGTCTGTCTGCCTGCCTGCATGTCTGTCTGTCAATACAAATATTTTCCATTTAAATCAAACGTTTACATCATGAGCAACCTAACACAACAAGACCATTACACTCTTGAAGCATACAAATAACACTGCGCAAACTACATTTCAACGTTCTAATCTCGTTATGCTAATGAGTTTGTTTGAGATGACTTTTGCATTGCAACGCTGTAGAGTTACTGAAATAATTGATCACCACTTGGTCTTGAAGTCGATCTCATTTCGTCTTCCTTCTTCATCCCTTGCACTCTTTGCCAGCTTGTTCAAATATCTAACTGCTTGTTTGCCCCAACGGCCAAAATGTTCAAAAACAAAAAGAATAACCAATGGACAAGACCCTTCTGTCTGTCTGTCTGTCTGGTTTTCACAGCATTTAATGTAACTAACAGCCCAACCATCTATTTGTCTGTAACCCAATTACCCAACTGTGTATCTCAGTTCATCCATTTATACACATAAATCTTCAACAACCACACAACCAAACGCTCACGTTTCTATTTCACTCACCAAGTGAACGCAGCCTTGAAACCACAAACGACTTGCGCATCATCAATAGTCTGTTGATCACTAGGAATGTCTCCAACAAAAACATTAGTGAGTATGAACCTCTCTCTTTGACCCTACATACACACACAGAGAGAACACAACACACAATCAAAGGTCAAGCAATCAGGTACACATGTAGATGGGGTAATAAATGTTTACTGACTCGATTTTTCGTAGCACGTTTACGACTCTCAACGTTCAGTGTAATTGTCGATTTCTTGATTGAAACGACGGCTTTGAATTGTTCACCTTTTTTTAATTTCTTGCCTTCAGATCTAGAGAATAAGAATTTATAGAGATGAAGATGAAGTCAACAGGAAAACATCCAACACACGATGGTGACACACTAATGTGCAATATTTACCAGTAAGAAGTCTGACAAACAGGTAAACAGAAAGATACACAAAGAGACAGACAGACAGACGAACAAGACAGTAATGACAAAAAGTAAGGAAGCCTATAACCTAAAAGAAATGAATAGTACACAAAACAGGCAATCTTGAGACAGACAAAAAGAGACTAATAGACAGACAGACGGACAGACAAATAGACAGACAAATAAACAGACAAAAAACAAACAAACAAACAAATGGACAGACAAACAAACAAATGGACAGACAAACAGACAAACAAAAGTCCAGACAAACAGACATACAAATGGACAAACATGGACAGACATAGACAGACAAACAGACAAACAAATGGACAGAAAAATAGACAGACAAATGTCCAGACAAACAAAAGAAAAACACACCATATACATCACTTACTCAACAGTCACAGTCCCACTGCCATCATTAACTCTCAACACTACAACTCTGTTCTCATATGACTAAGCCACAAAGTCCCCACTGTCCACATCATCAGCATAAAACATAATGCCATCACTACCCGTGACCGTAAAACTCATCTCCAACAAGAATCCACAAGAGGAGCCAAGCGCATCAAACTGGAGATACGAACCAGCAGTCGAGAAATGTGGAACAACAAACTGGCCAGGAGGAGCTGACATGGATTTAGTAGAAGGATGTGCGGTGACATGAGCTGGTGTGGTGGCAGCGTGTGTAGTGGCGGGTTGTGTGGTGGTGGGTTGGGTGGTAGTTGCTTGTGGAGTGGTAGGTGGTTGTGTTGTGGGACAAGCTGGTACCTTGTCGCATTGTTTCCTGGTTGCCGCCGGATCTGGAATGATTGAAAGCTGTTCAATAGCTGCCTGGAACAATAACCAATTAATTGTATATTAAAATACACACACACACACACACACACACACACACACACACACACACACACACACACACACACAACCACACACGGACACACAACCACACACACACACACACACACACACACACACACACACACACACACACACACACACACACACACAACCACACACGGACACACAACCACACACACACACACACACACACACACACACACACACACACACACACACACACACACACACACACACACACATACACACACAAGGACACGCGTGGGCGTTTCATTATATAATTTCTACAATAATTTGAGTCAAACCTTCTCCTCGAGTCTGTGCATATCTTGCTCACTAAAACTCAAATTTGCTCTGAGAATAAAGAATAACGAAACAATTAGAAATAGAGACGAGAAAATTGGTTTGTTTGGTTGCCTGAATGATGGAGTGTCTCCGAGACTCTAATCCAAGTCTACTGGCCAATCCATAAATCTTTCTCTCTTCTCTGAATGGAAGGATGAGAGGAATACCGTGCTTACTGACTGCGCATGTGCACACTTGTGAGCTAAGCCCCTCCCTATTGTGCGCTTGCTGAGTAGATTGTGCAAGTTGGTGTAATGGCGGAACGTCAGTCTACTGCTAACCCTAATGGTATCATTTGTGGGTGGAGATGTAGTGTTTGTTTCAGTTTTGTTCGTTTTCCTTTACAGATTTATATTTGAGAGCGGGGAAACTGTGGAAGGAGAGAAAGTTTGTAGATTGTGAGACAATTTGCCGCCAATTGCTGTTACTCTGTCAAACAGCAGAACATACACCAATAAAGAAAGCACGTGGTTAGTGTGTAAATGTGTGAAGATGTAGAGATCTATTGATATTAACTATTTTATTTAAATTTGTGTTGGAAGCGCTCAGTATGTTGGGTTCGTGTCTATATTTCCAACATAAAGTGAATGACGCTGTAAAGTTTACAGAACAAAGTTTGTCTATTGTACGAGATATTACACCTCAACATGAAGAGTTTCTGTCTATAGGTAAGTGTGATTTCTGTTTTATTCATTGTTATGAGTTTATCTCACTAAAACAACGATTTCAACCTCTATTGACCGTTTATAGGAAATTTAGATAGTAAAGTTGAGGGTTACATCTAAAATGGTGCATTTCATCAGTTCTGTCAACAGTTTGTTTGTCAATTAATGTTTTATTGAATACTAGTATACATGGCCCGTCCTTCGTACGGGCAAGATACTGTAGTGTAAAGATAGGTCTGTGGACACGTCACGTGCAATCTTTGTTGCGAGGTCCCGGATGTGCTGAATGAATTCGAATCTTGCTTTTCGCGCTTGTTTCAATAGACACACTCCCCGTGTAGCACTTAGTGAAGAAAACGTGTAGGTTGGATTCGGTCCAAATGCAATCGGAATTTGAAGAGAAACACAAGCGCTAGAAGAGTAAGTTTCGTCGGCAAAAGATATTCGATTACTCGAAGCTTTGCGAAGAACGACGATGCATACGGTCCACACAGGACTGGTGTGGGCGTGTGTTCGAATGAACTGGAATGTGTAGCGTTTGCGTCATCGAGAAATTTTACGTGAGGGTCAACCCCTTGAGAGGGGACCTGGTGCATAATTTTTTAAATTTTTTACGCAAACCTTTCCCTGTGCGTGCCCAGTGTGCATGCCGATTTCGGTTGCGAACGGACAAAAGACATGCCCGCCAAACGCGAACACACACACACACACACACACAGACAGACAGACAATTTGAGCTTTATATATTAGGTGAACTCAGGATTGATATTAATTTGATATTTTATATTATTTTACAGAACAACAATTTTTGGTCATTAATTAATAATTTGGACAAAGTTTTATTAAATCTTGTTGCATTTGCTTTTTTCCATATTCTTCATGTGACATCATTTGTGTTCGTTATGATGGCAATTTGTTCTTCCATTAAGAGAATTACAATTTATAGCAGAATTTTTGTGTTTTGCATAAGTTATAGTAGGATGTGACTTATGTGAAGACTTTGGGACCTGCTCTATTCATAAGTCTGAATAATCCAGATAATTGCATGACGTCTACTCACTACAGCTACACAAGCAAATCGTTTAACGTGTGGGACTGGTGAGAGTGGAATGTCTGCAGTTTGTTGTTGGTTTTGATGATGTCCCACATGGTAGAGCTCGCAATTGCAAAGTCTTGAGCAATGCAGACGTAGCTGCAGCCACTCGAGGCTTTCTTACAAATTTGTATCTTCTCTTCTATGGACAGAACCACTCTAGTTTGCTTCTAATTTACAGTTGCAACATTTTGACAATCACAGATGAGGACGGGTCGTACTCTTGCAGTAGGTATTGTTTTGTGTGCAAAGCTAAGGTGAGTGGGAGGCAGGCTATGTCTAGTAGACGGACGTGTTGGGATAACTGGTGTTTGTATGAGTGACATGCTGCTGTAATATTGTTGGATATTGAAGAGCCATCCATCAACAGATACAAGTCATACTTTGTCAGAAATGAATGTAGAACAATGAGAGTAGCATAGCTGGTTGTGACAAGAGTTTTGTAGTAAGACAGCAATACAAAGAGCCACAGCAAGTGAGAGCAGCAAGGAAAATGCATTCTATCTTTAATTAGCTACGAGCGTAAAAGGACACTACAATAAGTGGTGGACTGCTTCGCGAGAAGCTCACTCTAAACGGGCTGAATTGACTTCTGGTCTGTCTGTCGGTATGTGGCTATGTTTGTTTGTTTGTATGTTTTTAGTAAGCGTGTGTCACGTTTGGGGAGTTTGTTGAGCCAATCAGCAATCGTTTTGGGACGCGAAACATAAGTGATGCAACAATAGCTTGTCGGCGTGAATCACTGTCGGGAATTTGTTGAGCCAATCAGTAGTCTTTTGGGACACCAGCAATGGGTGATGTAACAATCCCGCGCATTATGACAGAAAAGCCGAGATGTCATATCCATAGTAAAAACGTTAAACCGTCAAACTGAGAAGCGCAGAGTAAAGTTTAGGCTAAAGTTGTACGTGTCTGTTATTTTTTACAGAAGAATCGCAAAACAAACGAATTGATCGTTCTTCAAGAAGCCAAGCGAAGGTCCCATGGGACCATGCATGTGTACCGTTGCGCACGACCAACATGTCATCCGCAATGTTCAAGAGAGCAAAATGTTTTAGCTGTAAGTAAATCTGATGATGAACGATCGGCGGCGTCTTGCAAGAAAGATTTGTAGGAAATGCTAACGCTGCTTCTGGATCCGGTCACTAGATGTCGCTTGACAGTATTTCTAGGAGACGTACGAGATCAATCTTTATCTATCTAGCTACGACGAATTATCATCGGAACGAAAGATGCTAGCAACGTACAGCTCAACGAAAGCATGATAATCTCGTCCACCTCAGTAGTTAATGCAAGTGATGCAAGATGGAGCGCTATAAAGAATGGAGAAATAACGTGGATAACAAGTACGCTGAGTGCCTCTGTGCAATAAACTATATTTACAGGTGTAAGTAGGACTGATGATAAACGATCGACGTCGTCTTGCAAGAAAGATCTAGAGGAAACGTTGCGTGCTTTCTTCTGGATCCGCTCACTACACATACATGTCGCTTCACAGTATTTCCCGTGCACGTACATCGATCTCTAGCTACGAAGAATCAATTTTAGCGGAATGAAAGATGATAGCAACGGCTCAACAAAAGCATGACAATCCTGTGCACCTCAAGTGATGAAAGCAAGAAAGCTACTTGCAGAATTGAGAAATAACGTGGATAAGAAGCCCACTCCACCAGACCCAGCTGTCACACTTGTGCATGTACTGAATTGGAAGTGTAATGTGGGACATTGATGATATTTAGTTAATTATCTTTAATCACATTGAGGCATTCCTGGGTTTTCAAAGAATTATACATTCTAGCATCAAGCTAATGATTAATTAATGATAATGACAATCATTAGACAAAAATTAGTAAAAATGTACATTAATATTTACAATGAATACGCACACATGCACACACACACATGCACACACAAACATTGACACACACACACACACACACACACACACACACACACACACACACACACACACACACACACAAACACATTGACACACACACACACACCACATGCACACCACACGCGCGCACACACACACACACACACACACACACACACACACACACACACACATTGACACACACACAAACATACATTGACACATACACACACCACACACATACACACCACACACACACACACACACACACACACACACACACACACACACACACACACACACACATTGATACACACACACACACACACACACACACACACACACACACACACACACACACACACCACACACGCACGCACACACACACACACACACACACATACACACATTGACACACACACACCTACACACACACATGCATGCGCACACACACACACACACGCACACACACCCACACACACATTGACACACACACACACACACACACACACACACACACACACACACACACACACACATTGACACACACACACACACACACACACACACACACACACACACACCGTGCGCACACACACACACACACACACACACACATTGACACACACACACACACACTCGTAGCTCTGAAGCGATGGTGAAAACACAGCTTCATTTACTAATTTAGTGTATAGGGAAATATTAATGCAGAACAAAGTAAAAGAAAAGTAGAAATGGTAGTAGTGCAGCTAGATTTTCATTGTGATTTATGTGCACTACAGAGCTGCCAACTCTTCTGCATTGAGCGGGAGTCTCCCGCATTTGGGACCCTCTGCCGCTTACCCACATCTGGCATTAAATTTCCCAAATTCTGACTATTGGTGGGCGTGCCTGTTCTGTGTAACCATACCCTTAATTAACTAAGCTAGTACATCTGGATATCAATGTCTATGTGCCAGCCCCTCTCTCCATCCGGCTCTTTCATACTTGATTGGTCACAATCAGAGTCTCTGGGTCACAATATTGACATAGAAGGAGGAGTCGGTCAGGCAAAACTGTCGGAAAGTGGAAAAGGGAGAGGGGCTGGCTACCCTAGACTACCAAGGAGTTGTATATTGCTGGAAAAGCGATCGAAGAAGGCCAGAGAATCTAAAACATTCGAACTAGCAGCGAGACTATTACTGTGTATATATATACCTCATTTATAGATTTAGTCTAGGCTTCTATTTTAATAACAGGCAGTGTTTTACATTTGTTGCAGTTTGCTTATTTAAGTTAAGTGTATTGTAATTAATTAATTAATTAATGGCTTCTACTCCAACCGAGCATGCAAATATTTAAATTTTGATAATTGTATATTATTTATATATTATTTAACATTTATTACGATATAAAATTTAATGATATTAATGCTATTGTAGGTGTCATAAAAATTTTTTTAAACCTCACGCATTCTTCTGCATTCTTTTCTGCACACTCACGCACTTTGATTCGGCTAGGTTGGCAGGTCTTGCACGATGTCTAGTGTGTAGTGTGTGTTTAGAGGTGAAGATGTTGGGAGGGTCTGACAGACTGTGAAGAGAGACAACGACTAGAAGAGATGACGTGACTGACTGTTGTGTTGTTGTGTCTCTAATTTAGAGTTAAACAATATGGGAGTGTATCTATACGATGAGGGCAAGTATGTAAGAGCAACAGAACATGTAAGAGAGTCACTCAACATCAAGCGTAGATTGTCTTCTGTGAACAAAGTCAACATGGCAGGAAGTGAGTAAGAGTGATGTTGTGAGTTTGTAAGTGAATGTAATATTGAGTGTTAGGTTTATGAGTTTGTTAATTAATGAAGTAATGTAGTGTTGCAGCTTGTGTAGAGTGTAAGAGATGAGAGGAAGACATGAACGGGTCGTCAAGGAGGACACATAGACAAAGAGAGAAGAAAAGTGAATTTAGACATTGTGAATTGAAGTCAATGTCTTTAGTTAAGTGGAGGGAAGTGATGAAAGTGGAGAAGCACGACTTTATACGAGTCTTTGTGTTGCATTTGTGAATGTTAATAGATACGGTCAGATGTGGTCGTTGCAAGCATGTTTGTTCCCTTAGTGTTTGTTGTATTAATGCAACTGTCAGATTATTGGTAATGTGGACATGAGGACTTTGTGTCACATTTGTAAATTGGTTGTACGTGTATGTTTGTGGGAAAGCAAGGATGTCAGTTTATTGGATGTCAGAGTAACGAGGTGTGACTATGTGCTGATGTTAGAGTGTGTGTATATTTATGATGGAAAATTGCAGTCGTGATTATGATGTTTACTGCTTTGTATTTATTTGTGTGATGTGAGAAAAGAATAAAGAATGCTGATTCATTTGCTGGTAAAATTGCTAATCTTCAATCAAACATTTATTTATTAAATATGAAATATTGTTTTGTGGTGTTTTGTTTTGTAGAAATTTATTGATAAAGGATTTTACATTTTATTCATTAATATTAAGGCTTTAAAAATATTGATATCAATGACTTTTGTTTTAAGTGTATTTTGTTGTTTAGCTTGTCTTTGGTTGTCACATTGCCTTTTCTCTCAATGTCTAACAAAAGAAGCAGAAGATGTGATGAGAGAAGGTTTTGGTTTAGCTATTAGCACAGATGACAACTATCTTAAAGCACTAGGTGAGTATGGTGTGTGAATTGAATTGTTGTTTGTTGTTGCTGATTGTGTTTGAGTAGCTGCTACTCGATTGGCTTATGCAATTCAACTAAATGAAGGAACAGAAGAGAAAGTGAAAAAATTGTTACAACAGGCTGATGGATGGATTCAAATGATGGGAGAAGGACAAGGCAAGGCACGTGGTATGTTACAAGATGGAAATGAGTTTGAAGAGTTTAATGTTGACAGTAACATTGAGATAATCATTGAACTTGTCAGTGTGTTAGATGTGTGACATACGTTGCTGACTTGTGTTGTGTTGTGTAGTGTTGAGTGAAATGGGAGAAGTATTGGTGATAAGGGGTGAGTACAAGTGTGCCAATAGGATACTGCAAGAAGCAGCAAGAATGCAAAGACACGTTTTACCAACCAACCATTGGGAGACTGCTATAAGTGAGAGATTGTAAATATGAGAATTGTCTCTTAATTATGTTTATTGTTCCTTTTGTTCAGCTCTTTGTCGTATGGCAGAAAAGCAAGCGAAACAAGACCAACAAATGGCTGCTTTGCAGTTGTTCCAAGAGTCATCAGAAATGATGAGCAAATCAATAGGTGTGGAACACCCAATAAGAGGAAGAAGTAATTCATTGTCTAGAGTCATATTTTGTTTTGTTTTAACTGTAGAATGTTTATTTGTATTCAGGTTTATTTGGTGTTGCTAAAGTCCTTGTAAGACAACAGAAGTGGGAAGAAGCAGAAAGGATCTTGAAGGAAAGTGTCAACATTTTGGGTGTGACTCTAGGGTACCACCCCACAACAAGTGCAGGTGTGTTGTCACATAAAATGATTAGAAATGATCGAAAGTGGACAAAGTAGGAGTTCTATCTTATTGTGTGTATAGCAATTCGAGATCTGAACTATTGCTTACGAATGCTAAAGAAAGATCAAGAAGCAGTCGACATTTTGCAACAACATCAACGAGCTGTTTCTTATCATCAAGGTATACACTCATTTACTTATGAGCTCACAATTATTCTTGCAGGAAATTTTTGTATAAACTGTGCTGTAGTGACTTTCCTTATACTCAATGAGCAGACGATTCAAATCCAATTGCATTGACTAATTCAGTTGGTGATGATGAGGTCACATGTAGCATGTAATGTGACACGAGATGTGGGATAAACATAAACAGGGTTCTTGTCAGAGCCACCAAGCCGGCAAATTGAATAACTTGTTGGACAGAAATTAATGTGCTAATGCACGGAGTAAAAGATGCAAGGCGATGCTCTAAAATGATGTCTATTAAACCTTTCTGTCAAAAGTTATTGAGGATTTCCTAAGTTAGAAGTTAGAGACTAAAATGTGTGCATGTTGTATCAGTAGTGTATGTTGTTAGTTTATTACCTCAAACAAGCTGTGAGAAAACCCTAAGGCCATATTTTCACTAGCTCCATGATAAACTAGTTTAATTAACTTAAACGAGTTCATAAACTAAACCATTAAAGAAGGCGACTGTTTCCACGAGGGACATGCACATCCCAGGAGGTATACAGAGAAATCCGTTTTACAATGCGTGGTATTCCTGGAACAACCTTTTCTGTGATACATTGCACTGCTCTGCCACCGAGTCAGAGCAAGTTGGTTGTCACTCAGACTTCAAATTCAGCATCTACGTACATGCACCAGCTGCTGATTTCTCTCCTTTATTTGATGACGATTTCGTATTTTGAGGCAATTCCATACCAACAAAATAATACTAAATGGCATTGTCAGATGTCATCTTCAAGTGTATATGCTACTGTCACTTGACAGTTAAACTGAAACGACTTGCTAAACTTACTACAAACAGGTTTAGAAAATGTGGTTTAGGTCTAGAATATAACTGGTTTAGTGGAGGTGGAAACAGGTCAATCCCTAACCCAGTTTAGCCTAAACCAGTTGTTCAACTGGTTCAATTAAGCACTAGGGGAAACATGGTCTAAATATTTTTACCTTCATGTGATGGGATTGTTTGTTGACGGTTTGTTTTATGTACATACATGCTAGGTTTTCTGTCTTACTCACTCATCTGTTTATGTGTATTATTGCTTGTTTGAGTATTAATCTTTACTATTTATTTTTGTAGTCGAGCATCAAGCAAGTGCATTTCAAGTTGATGATTTACAAAGAGAGTTGGAGCAGCTCAGAGAAAGCAATCGAGCCATTCAAGCAGAGAAATCTGCTTTACAGCAGCAATTGGCTGATCAGGAGGCTGTAACTCATACCGTCATTGAGGAGAATGAACGTCAAGTGGGAGAAGTAAGGAGATTGCTGCAAGTTCTCCAGCAGTGTGATGAAGACATCAAACAATTGCAAACAGCAGTTCATGATCAGGAACATCTTGCAGCACAGAAACAGAGAGAAGCAAATTATCTACAGCAGGAAATCACGAGAATGACAAGCGAACTAGATGACAAAGAGGGACAACTACAACAACAGGGAGAAGAGTTGAATGATATGAGAAGCACAATAGAAGAACAGAGAAGACAAATTGATGTTTTGAGGCACGAGGTACAAGAGAAGCACACGACTAATGAACGTCTGGCAAGAGACTTGCAGAGACGTGAAAGGTCAGTGCAGGAGCTCCAACAACTTCAACGTCAATATGACAGCGTTATACAAATCCATGATGACAGTTTACACATGACTGGATTAGAGTTGGGAAAAGGAGCTTATGGAGGTAACAGAAATGAGTGAATTGTCTATTTACATGTAGCTATACAGTAGAGCACTATTTAGTTATCCGGACAGGTTGGGACCAGAGGTTGTCCATGCAGATAACTGGTATGAAGACTTTATTACAACAAGTGGCTATCATTACATGTGTAGCATATAGATTGTGTGTATTGTGACTCTGATTTTGTGATATTGTTTTCCACCACTGATTTTGTGGTCACACAATGACCAGGTGGCAGAGATGAGCTGTCCAGATAATAGGTGCTCTACTGTATGTGTATGTGTGTATTGATGGTGTATTGTAGAGGTTGGTGTTGGCATGTGGAGTGGTGTAGCAGTTGCTGTCAAGACATTTCATGAAGATCCGGTTAGAGTAGATGAACTCAATATTTCATTCATTCGACGTGAAGTGTCGGTGTCCAGTCGTGTCCATCACCCCAACGTCGTATCCATCTGTGGAGCTATCGCTGAGAATGAAGTTCCTCTTCGTATCGTCATGGAGCTTTTGGAAGGATCACTGAAAGATGTGATCAAAGCTGCTCTGAAAAGGAGATATCTGTCCATGAGGGAACAAGTGGATATAGCTGTGGGATGTCTGTGTGGTGTGATGTATCTTCACCAGCTGCAGCCTGCTCTTCTTCATGGAGACATTCGCTCTACCAACATTCTCATCAGCAAGACCATGGAAGCCAAAATCGGTGATCTGGGCTCTTGTCGCTTCTCTAACGAGTCACTTTCTGTTGGTCCTCTCAGTCCACAATACATTGCACCAGAACGAGTTGTGGAAGGTCACGAGTTGTGGAAGGTCACGCAGTCCCCCCACCCAACACAACACAAGCCGACATGTATAGCTTGGGAGTCACGTTTGTTGAGTTATTCACAGGAGTTGCTACAGAGAGGAAATTGCGTGAAACTCAGTTTCAAGCTGTTCCTTATGTTCCACTGCAGGACATTTGCTATGCTATGGCAGAAGAGAATCCACGTGATCGCATTTCTGCAGCAGCAGCTCTCATGCAAGTGAATGCAGTGAAGCAGAATGATGAGTACACTTCATGTCCTCCCAAAAGGATGGTGAAAGGCAAGAAACGCAACGAAGACAAAGTGACACTCGTAGAGATGCCGTGGATGTGACTTAGGAGCAGATAATTGTGATGTATTTGTTTGTCTGTTTGTCTCAATTCATCCAACTTTGCTGCTTGTTATAAATGCAATAGATGATGTTGCATGTGTGTAGTCTGCTGTGCAATATGAGTTGACATTGAACTTTTTGATAGTCTAGCAGTCAGTCTCACAGTTTTTACAGTTTGTGTTGATGTGAACTACAGTAAAACGTTTGACTGTAAGTGAATCTTTTTATAGACATTTAAATGTTGTTTGTCAGTTGTGTATGTCAATTCTGCAGCTATGTGTCAGTCTGTAATTGAAATTATACAACTTGCTTATTCATCTTGATTGTTTGTCTGTACGTTCTAATGGATAATAGGCAAGACACACAACCTGTGATGAGAAAACTGTTGAGAAATTGTGGTTGTGCTGATGGTAAGCATCAGCTTGTTGTCTGTCCATGTGTCTGTCTAATAATCAAGATGTTCCCCACTTCTTATTCACCTATATGTGGCAACCTACAAACCCAGTGTGTCAATCAGTAATGATTATTAATATCAAACTGAAAATCAATGAGAACAAGGAGAACAACTTACTTGTACTGCACCTAATTCATCAGAACAACCAATACAACTGTTGGGAGTAAATGATATCAGACAGACATCCATTTGAGCTAAAATGACAGCAACATACAATCTCATGCTGTCAAGATCAGAACAGCATCACTGAAACTGCAATGTTGATATCAATCACTACACTTGACCAATCAAGCAGTGTAAGTGAACGACAAGAGACAACCACTGTGGCCAGTCCAGTTGGTGTGGATGAGTTGACTGAGTTTGGAAAGCAGCTCATACGTGTGAGCACCAAAGTAATCTCTCTGTGCCTGGATGAGATTAGCTAGTAAGCTGCCTGATCTGTAGCCATCGTAAAAGGTGAGAGCAGTGCTGAAGTATGGAGTGGGGATACCAAGAGTGACAGCCATTGCACAGACTTTATGCCATGATGCCTGCAAGTAAGATTTTGTCAGTAAAGACACACAGACAGATAGACGAACAAGCAAACACACAAAACAATTACACACTGATACACAAACATGTAAACAGACAGAAGACTGACCTTCTAATGATGCAGCCACCTCTCCACATGAGAGCAATTGATCCATAGTTGAGTGTCCAATTGTATTCCTTTGCCGCTTCTCTCAGCAGCATGAAGCCCTGGGCATACGAGATAATCTTGGATGTATACAGAGCCTAACCACACCCACACAGATCACAATCAAAGGGCAACGAGATCCTCCACGACTTCTCACTGTCTGCATGTCTGATGTGCTCCACCATTTCCTTCCTGTCACCTGCTCACCCTGAGCTACATAAACACTAGACAAACAAACTAGACAAACAATGTGTCTTCTACTCACTTTGCATCTCTCAACCAACTCTTAAAACATGTTCGATAACATTATAATCCTCTTCCTTACTTTAGTACCTACACATTTCCAAATTCTGTTGGACTCGAAGTCAGAGCCATCTAGTACACATCCAATCACCAAGCCATTAATTGGTGACTCGTTCTCCATAAAACAAAAGCTTACATTGGAACAACTGATCTGGTGCTTCCATAAGTGAGGTACCAAGAACCTCTCTTAGAGATGATCTGGATGGAATCTTCAATCCTTACTACGTGGAGTGAAATAATGTACTTTGTATTATTACTAGCGGTATATTGGGGTACAGTTGTGAATTGCATAATTGAGGGACTTTGACTCAAGTGCCAATAGAAGACTAGCTACTTTACCAGACTTGGGAGAAAAGGGTATCGCCGAAGTTTGGAGATTCCATCCAGATCATCTCTAAGAGAGGTTCTTGGTAACTTGATGACTTAATTAGGGAAGCACCAGATCTGTTGTTCCATCGTAATATTTTGTTTTTATGGAGAGTGAGTCGCAATTAATTAACGGCTTGGTGAATGGGTGTGTACTGGAAGGTTCTGATTTGGAGTCAAACAGAATTTAAAAGAGCGTAAAAGAAGGACACCACAATAAGTGGTGGACTGCTTCGCGAGAAGCTTACTCTAAACGGGCTGAATTGACTTCCGGTCTGTCTGTCGGTATGTCGCTATGTTTGTATGCTTGTTTGTAAGCGGGTGTCACGCTCGGGGAGTTTGTCAGCCAATCAGCAGTCGTTTTGGGACGCGAAACGTAGGTGACGTAACAATAGCATATCAGCGTGAATCACTCTCGAGAATTTTTTGAGCCAATCAGCAGTCATTTGGGAGACCAACAATGGGTGACGTAACAATCCCGCGCATTATGACAGAAAAGCCGAGATGTCGTAAACCTCCATTTTATGGTCAAACCGAGAAGCGCAGAGTAATAGGCGTACGCGTTTGTTACTTTTACAGAAGAATCGCAAAACAAACGAATTCATCGTTCTTCAAGAAGCCAAGCGAAGGTCCCACGGGACCATGCATCTAGCTAATCACCGTTGCATGCGGACCACCAGCATGTCATCCGCGATCTTCAAGAGAGCAAAATGTTCTAAGTAGGACTGATGATGAACGATCGACGTCGTCTTGCAAGAAAGATTCGTAGGAAACGTTGACGCTGCTTTCTTCTGGATCCGGTCGCTAGCTGTACATGATGTCGCTTCACAGTATTTTTCTTCATCGAGAGGTACGTGCACTTTTTCTATCTACGTGTGTGGTGTACGCCTAGGTACTAGAGATTGTATCTTGGTTTGGTAATTGTAGAGACATGGATCGCGAAGTTACTGCTATGGAGGTGGACGAGCAGAAAGAGACGGATAAAAAGAAACAGACGGATGAGAAGAAAGGGACAGATGCACTTCGCCGGCAACAAAAGTGTGTCAAAGAGAATTAATAACACAGCGTCTGGAACTGTGCTTAATTTGTTTTTTCACGTATACAGAGGTAGAGGAAGAGAGAGAGGGGAGGGAGAAGAAGAGGGAGAGGAGGAGGAAACGGGACAGGAAAAGACGGCGTTACTAACTATTTTTTACGCCACGAATATTACTTTACATTTTTAATTTGTGTGTGTGTGTGTGTGTGTGTGTGTGTGTGTGTGTGTGTGTGTGTGTGTGTGTGTGTGTGTGTGTGTGTGTGTGTGTGTGTGTGTGTGTGTGTGTGTGTGTGTGTGTGTGTGTGTCTATTGATTCTGTAACTACTGTTAGTGAAATAATACAAATTACAAATTATGACGTTGCACATCACAAACGGAAGTAGCGACGCCGTATGCCTAGCTAGGAACGTTAACTTTTGTAACTCATAAGACTGCGGTAGAGGGTAGACAACTCAACTTGTGCGCAAAATTTCATCATAGGCTATGCGCCTCATGATCATCACAAACGACGATGTTATAATTATACAGCTGCATCGGTACTGTGGCGGAGGAATATACAACAGTTCGTAGTCTACAGTTTGCTCATAGTCATTAGTCAAAATTAAGTTCACCGTCGACTCAACGATCTGGGCAAGCCTCCGGCCACAGGATACGCAGTATAGCTGTGGATCAACTTTTAAGTTCAGTAAAAACTTACATTACCAAGGTTCACCACTTCGGAGGTATTTCATCACGGAACCCCCCACACACACACAGATGGACACACACACACACACACACACACACACACACACACACACACACACACACACACACACACACACACACACACACATGGACACATTCACACATGGACAAACACACACACACACACACACACACACACACACACACACACACACACACGCACACTTCTTTCTCTCGTCTTTTAAAGAGGAAAGGCAACGTGCAAACACAGACTCACCTACAGTAGACAATGTGAGTTAGTGCACACATTATAAAATGTTGTTTTCACGTTGTTTGTCTGACCGATCGGTGTGACAGGAATGCCCAAGTCGAGTGAAGAGATGGCTGTTCATTTGCCTGTTCCTTTCTGCAATAGAAATGTTACATGTATTATCGTTTGACCAATAGCTTAGTATCAAATACAGAACAACAAACAAGCAAACACACACAAACAAAGAAACAAACAAATAGTCATAGAGACCGACAAACAGCAGGCGCGTACGGAGGTTGGAGAGGATGTGAACAAACCGACCCATGTACTTCAGTCGGAGGTCCGCTCTTACCTCGATCTGTATACGACCAACCATGCATACAGACTGTAACTACGTACTAAAGTGCTGGCCTGCATGGGTTCCACATTCCAGATGCATGTCAGAGCCGAGAAAACGGCTATGACGCGAGTTCTCGACGAATTGTCTGGTACTCGTGTACACAGCGTGTTTTCCATGCAGTCAATCATGTTTGTTATATGGTGGTAGATAATACTAAAATTGATTTTGGTGATTCCTGCTACACTAATGTGGTTAGTAAAAGATTACGAGACGTGTCAAGTCTAGTCTCTTGCACAGTCTCTCTTAATTAACGCGTGTGCGAGGAGCGGGGCTGTGTAAGAGACTATAACACAGGAGATCTAGAGGATCAATCACAAAACGCTGAGGTATCGTGAGCGTGCGGTAGCTATATAGGTATAGTAGTTGCCTACTGTGACCACCCCTACTTACCATAGCTACGTGGACTATGTGGCTAGATCGATGTAAGCAGATTTAGACTCCAAGAGTCCTTGGAACGTAACATGCAGTGTATATCAGTATTACATTTATACTATGCATATTTACCAATGTCTTCCTAAAGACCTGGCAATTAATAAATAGATTCACTAGAATAGAGCATGTTGAACTGAATAGGAGGTCCATTAGAGCATTAAAAGAACCAACCCATGAAATGCGCCAAGTATGCCCCTGAACAGACATACAAACAGTCACACAGACAGACAGACAGACAGACAGATAGACAGACAGACAAATGAACAAATGGATGGACAGCAGAGTGAAATATAACAGTCGGTCATCGGTCATTGACCGGCCAACTGGTGTTCACGACCTACCACAATTTTGCTTCGATCGGACATACCTACATGACTGGTCAAGGTGTAATAGTTATTGCATGGATGGTACTGGTACAGTGTAAGGAATCAAGCAACCCAAAAGTCCAGACAACTGACAGAAGCATGCAGCTAGGCAAGATCTAAGAGTCGATGACCTCCAAATTTGTGAGTGCAAAATGACGTTTTAGAGCAATATCATATTTATTGCCCCAAACACCATTTATTGCACTAGCTGTAGTCGAATAGGACAAACAGCGGGAGGGCCACGTGCCTGTAACCAAGTTGTTTGTTGAACAACAACATGCTCTTGATAATTAGCTTGCTCATCTCTTGATCAGTTCATGTCATTACTTTACAGGCCTTGCTTTAATTAACTAAAATTTAATAAAAATTTTAGTTACAATGAATCCGCCACGACAAGCGTGCAACAAAACAACAGCAAACAAGCCAAATTTTATGTTTTGATTTTGATAGCAAATACATACAGAAATCAAATAAGAATAAATGCCCAACATTTAAAATGTTGGGTCAACCTCTTTTGCTAGAGCACGATGTCCGACCATAAATATTCACTCTGCAGCAAGGTGGCACAACTCGAGACCCAGAAACTGAGTACAGTACCAAACATTTATTAAAACAATTTGACAAACGCATGATACAGTATGCCACCTGCCTTTAGACTCTTAATTACTACCACTATAATCGAAACATCTGCAATAGCTTCACACGACCATCTTGTACGTCTTATGAGGTTGTCTGTTGCTGCACTGCCACTCCAGCAAGATGCTATTATGAATTGTTGTAGGGTTAGACAGTTGTTTGACTTGAGAAAGAAGGATTATACTATAGGTTGCTGTATTGTGTTGGCCATTCCTATGAGAAGGACACATACAAATACTGTATATAGATTTAGTGTAAGGATTAGTCTAGAGGCTGTTGAGTGAATACAGTTGTGTCGGGTAAATCGTCAATTGCTAATCAAGAAACCCCTACTACATGGTATCAAGAGTGGAATTCGAACCCACACCCACATACATGAACCAGAACTTTCCACCGTCGTGTGCTGCAATGATACACTCAGCCGTCATCTTCCGCAGTGCTGTATATAGACTCTGATCTTCCTTGTAGCCTTGTATAGGCAGACCATTGATAGTATAATTCCCATACTGGCGGGACCCGGAGTCCAGTCTGACAATGGCATTACTCAAAGACTAGACACCGGCCGGAAAAGCAATTAACACATTAATTTTTAGTTTCACTGTTAGCTTGGAGCCTGCAGAAGCCAAAGGATTCGTGGCTGGAGCCACGTTTGGCTCCATGGCCCTGGTAACACTCCCAAAATGTTTCGTGCATCTGATTGGCTGTTTTTCCAGTGTCTTTGGATGCCACGTACGACATAAAGAAAAGACTGCTGATTGGACCACATAAAGAAGGCGTGGCACATTCCTGCAGCATCACAGACAAAGTCAGCCACATAGTCTCCAGACCAAAGTCGGTTCAGTGCTCTACGTTGAGAGTATGCTACTTGTCAAGTGTTGTGACTTTTATGTCATGTTTCTTAGGGCTCCGCTAAAGTTAGAGTTATTCTGAGACTGAGGCCATCTAAATCGTAAACAAGAATGTTTTGTGTATACTGTAAATCAACAAAATATTGTAAGCATCTAACTTTCATAAATTTTGTAAGCAATCTCACATTTATACTAAAGTTAAATTCTTACTAATTTTTGGTGCTCTAAGCAATAGCAGATATTTACTGGACACCTTGTGAAATAGTACATTATACACATGCTTAGGTGCTTAGCAGATACTTACCCATGGTGCTGTGGTTTTGATTTTCTGTTGATATCGTGTTGATGTTCTGCACAGAAAAGTGGTTATGTTCATCAACGCTTATGAGGCTGCTTACGAAATGGCAAATTTGGACACTTACGAAAGTTTTCCACTTACAAAATTTTGTTGATTTACAGTAATTCTTCAATAACTGTGCTCAGAAATCTCTACAACCGCCAAAGGAGCGTGGCCATAAACAATAATGTGGCCTATGACAGTTGGGCTGCAACCTAGAACCCTGCAGACAGACAGACAGACAGACAGACAGAATCAAGTTTATTGTCAACAATCTTCACTACTACAAACAGTTATTGTTAAAATGAAATGTTCTACTTGTAGTCCGAGACTATTGCTAATGAGTAAAACACTGAATGTCTCTATCTACTCCCAAAACACTGTCATCTCCTAATGAGCGCACAGAAAGCCTTGACAGCTTCCGCAAAATCACTCTGCTGTTGCATTTTTGAAGAGTAATAGACAGTCTTTTCCTCCAGAAGGTTTTAAACTCTACCGCAATTCTTCTTCCATCAAAGCCTCTCGCCTTCTTCCCCAGTTCATTCATCAGCTCGTCAGCCTTTAAGCCCCACCTGCCGAAGTGTTCAAAGACGAGTGGGACAACTATAGGCTTCGATCCATCCGCAAGCGATTCCTCTGAGTATTTTTTTGACTTTGCTGCCTCTCGTTTAGCTGCTGCATGGCCACCTTCTCTGGCTGCACCTTTAATAATGTCTTTGCTCCAAGGGTGAGCTATCGAAACATCACATTCTTTTGTGATCCCAGTGTCAGTGTCGTAAAGCGTGATGTCAGGCCGGTTTTCGTTGTCTACAAATCGCTGTCTCGGTTCTATTTGATGGGGAATGAGTAAATCGCTTAGGCAATCACTCCATGCAGACACTATGGAGTTATGCGTCCACACAGGTCCACCTCCATATTTACATGTCAAAAGGTGATAGCCCTCGCGATCCAGCTCAGTTCCACAGTCACACGTCTTAAGCAGCCGGCTGAAAGGCAAACCAGCACCCAACCTCATACAAGACGCTACACGAAATTCATTCGGCTTCAGTGCGTTCTTGTCTGAAGTTGGTATTACCTCTAGCCATGCTCCAGCTCCTTTTCCGTGTAAGGACCTGATCCTTGCAACATGTCTCTCTGAGTTCATGCTTTTGATAACTTCTTCTGATCGTTTATGAGAAGCGTCTACCGTCAGGCGATGTTGCAATTTTCTAGGGTATTCTGTCATCTGCTCTAAGGTGTGAAACTGCTCGTCATCATCTGCACCCGACTTGGGTGGTAGTTTTGCCACCAATGTACGAATAAGTTGTCCTGTATTGCTACCTTCAATAAACCGTTCTAAACGATCTTTCAGAGGTGGAAATCTCAATGGCAGTTCTTTCAAAGAGTGTGCCCATGACGCCAGAAATGCTAGGTGAGCCATCTTCTGAGTTGATGATAAGCCAAATCCGCCGAACCCGACCTTCAGAGTGGCCTGGCTCCATCCGGTGTCATCCAATTCGTTCAAACCAACCATGTCAGTGAAAGTAGCCCTTGTAAGGTGGTCATGACAAACAGCTGCATGCAGTAACCTGTCAGGTGGCACAGTCCTAGCCAAAAAATTCAGCCTGGGGACATGACAATGTCTGAGCAAAAGGAGGCCACACTGAGGGTCGTCAAGTTCAAGTAGCTTTGAACACAACGAGCTGCCCATGTTAGCCACAGCCAGGCACCTAGACTGAACATAATCATGATTGCCTACAGGTGACCCCAACACGTCGATTCCATCTTTGCTAACTGGGACACCAGCGCTGAAATTATCAGGAGCAGTGGGAAAATACAATTTGCATTTTTCATCTTTGATTTCTAGACCGATCTCAGAAAGGGATGCCTTCAAATCCAAAAGGACTGCTAAAGCATCTTTTGGTGGTCCCAGAACATAGACATCATCCAGATATGCCAAAAGCGTAATGCCCGGGTGGTTATTCTGAATAACTGTTACAATGGGGTGCAATGCTGCCGAGAACAAAACTGGTCCAAGGGGGTCACCCTGATGGACACCTTCTTCTGACTGCAATTTCACCGTCCCCTGACCGTTGACATATATCAAAGTACTTGGTCTATCATACATTTGTCTCACATGGGCATAGATTTCAGGAAAGTTCTTCTTTGATTCTTTGAGTATGCTATCCCTTGATACCGAGTTAAAGGCGTTTTTTACATCCGTAGAGAGAACTGAACAGTCGGGATTGCTCTCCATGAGAAACGAAATGTGGTGTATCAATAACTCTGCCCCACCACGTGTAGCAATGCCATGTTGTATGGGGGAAAAGTAGGAGCAGAAAGATTCATTCAGCTGAATACACAGAGCCTTAGCTGTAATTCTCCTGATAGCTTCACCGATGGCAATGGGTCTTACATCAGAATTTGCTTTTGGTAAGGCAATGAGTCGAGATGCTGTCAGAAGTGGCAGAACTGAATCCGGAACTTTACCATCTGCAATGAGCGAGCACACTCCATAGAACAAGTTACAAGTCAAATCATTCTCCAGGAGCCCACGAAGATGTTCATATCGCCAACCAGAAGGCCCTGCTCCACTTCCTCTGGGTGCCTTCCTTATGGCCTCAAAATAAGCTTCCTTCTTTAAAGAAAAAGGATGCTCTGATTTCTCTTGCTCGTGAAAATCATCGTGAGACAACTGAGATGTCCTTCGCTTAGGATGTTTGCTTGAGAGCTTGCTTACAGTGTCATCAGTAGTAGGAGCAAGACCCTGACTAGTCAAAATTTGTGAAGCTCGAGACATCTCACCACACTGAATCAGACGCATAGCAGCCTTCTTTCTCTGATCTGGGCCTGAGGTAGAGCGAGATCTATTCGATCCTCCACGTAGATGAATCAGTTCATGCCAGTGAAACTGCAAAAAGCGATTGTAGATGGCCTTGACTTCTCTTGTACCTACTTTGCCACCTCTAGCATGTGGTTGGAGAAGCATTCTAGGAAGCAGAAGAAGGAGTTTCCATCCTCTATCACTGGTAGGGTCATCTTCAATCTTCCTCAAAGGAACAAGACAGCAGTCATGAAACAAACCTCGAAGACCAGGTGTTACATTCTGCACAGTTCGTGGTGGCATCCAATCCAATATGGCTTCCGTGGTCAGAGAGTCAATCAGCCTCCATGCCTCAGCCTCCCTGTCAGATTGGAAGTTTGCCTCCAATTCAACACCAGCAGAAGACTTATCAGGATGTGTAGACGCCTTAGCAGGTTCTTGTGATGAAGTTTGGGTGTGGTCAACGCATATGGAAGACGAACAACATCTGGATGTGTGTTGATGGATCTTGAGGAACCACTGAGAACACTTAGGACATTTAGATAACCCATGTTCTTGAATGAAAGCTTCTGGACAATCGTCAGGCCTGTGGAAACTCCTAATGTGTGCAAGAACCCGTTTGAACGTGTTCTCCCAGTTGCATCCAGCAATAGGGCAACGTATGCTGGCCATTACAGCATTAGAAGGCAAGATAAATGCTGCTAAACTGAATAGAAGCCAACACAAATCCGTCAGCGGGCGCATTCAAAACGACAGGAGCGCCATAGTCAACATCCGGACAGACAGACAGGCAGGCAGGCAGGTGGACAGGCAAGCAGAGAAACAGACAGACAGACAGACAGACAGACAGACAGGCAGGCAGGCAGGTGGACAGGCAAGCAGAGAGACAGACAGACAGGCAGACAGTTAACACAGATACAAAAAGGCAACAATTGCAAGTGATTATTTAGCTCTGACTGGCTACTTTGTCACGAACGCTATTTTGCTGGCAGTCTCTGCTGATTGGACTATATCATTAATGTCATGAATTCATCACAAACAAGAAAGCGATCCGTGTAATGTGCTTCTCCTCTTGCTCGCAACTATACGTAGCACCAGCTGCCCACTGCTCCTTCCATTGATGATAAACAGGATAGAAGCAGATGCTACCGTCCTTACAAATTTGTCTCAACTCGTAATGGCAATACCGGCAAGGGTAATGAACACTATACCACCAACTGGGTGCTCCCGCCCAAACAGTCGTTTTGCTCCCCTTGTCCTAGAGCAGAGACTGATGGTAAAATAGTGTATGTAACAAAGTAGCCGCGGTCATGGCTAAATAACCACTGAAAAGAATTAACAAAAATTGGAAAATAGAATAAATGTGTGCGATCAACACAGACATACAAACCTACTTTACAATGACAGCAGCTCTGACAAAGTCTCAGTAAATTGACCGAGTGTTACCTGTAGCAACGACAAGCCACAACTAAAACACACACACGCATGCACACAAACACACACACACACACACACACACACACGCACGCACACAAACACACACACACACACACACACACACACACACACACACACAACTAAACATTACAAACTGCTAGATACTGGTCACGCCCGTAGCAAACTGCTGGGCTTCTGTGCGCTACTCATATCAAGAGAAATTCTGGGCCTGCGTTAGCAATCTCCTGGAGCCGGGCCAGGTACACACAGAAGCACCGGCTTGTGAAGCCAACTGTGGTGTGAGCACTCGAAGTCTCACCTCATTCCAGTCGCTGATGTCACGTCACAGTCAATGACCACTTAGTCCCCCAGTCAAAGACCAGGTACACTCAAACCTCCCTAATTAAAACCTCCAAAATCCAGACACCTTCCTAGACCGCGGCCACTTCTATCCAGCACACAGGCTTTGAGGGTGAGCACTTTGGCAAGAAACTCCCCGTACAAACACTCAATTCTTAAACCATTTTGACTATCACATGCCAAAATGTAGAAAACCGCAAATGTATGGCTTCCAAATAGGTGCAACTGAATCAGCCTTAATTGAAATAAAGCTTAAAATTTTATTCATAAAATAGGCAAAAGTGTGGGTATGTGCAAGCGTGTGTGTGTGTGTGTGTGTGTGTGTGTGTGTGTGTCCATTGGAAGTGAGAAGCCAAATGTCATAGTCAGAGTTTGCTGACTACATTCTGCAGCATGGTACAGCGCGCACACACACACACACACACACACACACACACACACACACACACACACACACACGCACGCGCACACACACACACACACACACACACACACGCGTCTGTTTTCAAATTCCATTCATCAAGCCACAGCCAGACGTTCCCTCAGGCAGATCTGGTGATGGAATCTTGTGACCGAAGGTGGCAGGATGTCCAGTGAAGGTAAGGAGTGCACACTGAGTTGTACTGAACGTTCAAATAGGTTGCTCTACACTCTATCTAGGGTCGACACACATTTCTGTTCACTTGCTATTGTTTTCCAATTTTCAGAAAATATATCACCATTAACTAACTTATTGATACCAATTTATATGCCTACATTAATTACTAAGCTATATGTATTAATTAATTAAATTATTAAAATTTATTAATAACTATGAGCAATCAGTTGCATGTTTACCAGCTGATCAATGAATACGTCAACAGCACTGCCAGCTTTCACCAGCAGCATCACTCGTTGTGGTTCCTTCAGCTTCAAACTTTCTCTTTCAGGTACTTCACTCCGATGACCTTCATATCCTTCGCTTCTGTTGCCAAAAAATTGATCAACTTTTCCACGGTGCGATTATATGCACAAACCTAAAAATGTAAAAAATATTTTATAAAATAATACATAATTAATTATAAATAAAATATAAATAATAAATTAATTTATAAATATAAAAATTAAATTAAATTAAATACATCATTTCATGAGTGCAATTAAATTTAATGTCTATCATGCAAAAATTGCACTAATTGCTACATCATGCTATTAGTCTACTGGACAAGTCTGAAAATTGGCTCAGAAATAGAGTTACAACTTCTTCCAACAAGCTGAGACTCAGATATGTTTTAAATGATGTGCTAGCAATCACAAACACAGTTGTTGGCCTTCGGTCAATTGTGGAGGAGCGAGACCATCTTGCTGGCTGCTTGTCAACGTGTGTGTGTGTGTGTGTGTGTGTGTGTGTTTCACTGTGTGTGTTTGTGTGTGTGTGTGTGTGTGTGTGTGCGCGCGCAAGTGTGTGTGTGTGTGTGCATGTGTGTGTGTGTGTGTGTGTGTGTGTGTGTGTGTGTGTGTGCACACGCGCGTGTAATACCAATACTCTGCATGCTAATTGATTTTGTGTTTGTTAGACATGTGTGAGCCGATGCATCTCAATTATAAGCATTTTCGTCAAGACATTTACAAGCTACAATAACCATTGATATTAATTGTTACCAATGAGGTAATATTTCTATAGATTTTTTAATGTCAATTTGCAGAGTAGAGCGTAAGATAACTTTCGCGTTTGTTGATGCAAACTAAATAATTCGATTCATTACTGCTGCTGCAACAGCAACTTGTTGGATTGTTTCTGCAGAGAAATGGATTTCTATCAGACTAAATGTAGACACAGTACGTGCAGTCATGTGTGGAATGTAAAGAGGGTGTTGTCATGCACTTACATGTACACATGTATTTCATTGTCAAAACTCATGGATCTCAGAATGTATCAAAGTCAGCGTTGCTAATGTGAATATGAGATTATATGCTTGACCTAGTCAGTCAAAATGCCAGCTAGTATAAAATCGTGAGTTTGTTACAACCGTGTAGCACAGTGAAGCAATTAAGTCTCAGTAAATCGACCAAGTGGTACCTGTAGTAAGACAAGCCACAACTACAACACACACACAAACGCGTGGGCGTGGTCGTTTCATTATACCATCCATTTCTACACTAATTTGAGTCAAACCTTCTCCTTCTGTGCATATCTTGCTCACTAAAACTCAAATTTGCTCTGAGAATAAAGAATAACGAAACAATTAAAAATAGAGACCAGAAAATTGGTTTGTTTGGTTGCCTGAATGATGGAGTGTCTCCGAGACTCTAATCCAAGTCTACTGGCCAATCCATAAATCTTTCTCTCTTCTCTGAATGGAAGGATGAGAGGAATACCGCGCTTACTGACTGCGCATGTGCATACCTGTGATCTAGGCCCCTCCCTATTGTGCTCTTGTTGAGTAGATTGTGCAAGTTGGTGTAATGGCGGAACGTCAGTCTACTGCTAACCCTAATGGTATCATTTGTGGGTGGAGATGTAGTGTTTGTTTCAGTTTTGTTCGTTTTTCTTTACAGATTTATTATTGAGAGCGAGGAAGCTGTGGGATGAGAGAAACTTTGTAGATTGCGAGACAATTTGTCGCCAATTGCTGTTACTCTATCAAACAGCAGAACATGCAACAATAGAGAAAGCAGATGGTTAGTGTGAAAATGTGTGAAGATGTAGAGATCTATTGATATTAACTATTTTATTTAAATTTGTGTTGCAAGCGCTCTATATGTTGGGGGTGTGTCTATATGAGCGACATAAAGTGAATGACGCCGTAAAGTTTGTGGAACAATGTTTGTCTATTGTACGAGATATTACACCTCAACATGAAAAGTTTCTGTCTTCAGGTAAGTGTGATTTCTGTTTTATTCATTGTTATGAGTTTATCTCACTAACACAACGCTTTCAACCTCTATTGACCGTTTATAGGAAATTTAGATAGTAAAGTTGAGGGTTACATCTAAAATGGTGCATTTCATCAGTTCTGTCAACAGTTTGTTTGTCAATTAATGTTTTATTGAATACTAGTATACATGGCCCGTCCTTCGTACGGGCAAGATACTGTAGTGTAAAGATAGGTCTGTGGACACGTCACGTGCATCTTTGTTGTGAGGTCTCGGATGTGCTGAATGAATTCGAATCTTGCTTTTCGCGCTTGTTTCGATAGAAATCGACACACTCCCCGTGTAGCGCTTAGTGAAGAAAACCTGTAGGTTGGATTCGGTGCGAATGCAATCGGAATTTGAAGAGAAACACAAGCGCTAGAAGAGTTAGTTTGGTCGGCAAAAGATATTCGATTACTCGAGGCTTTGCGAAGGACGACGATGCATACGGTCCACACAGGACGGTGTGGGCGTGTGTTGGAATGAACTGGAATGTGTAGCGTTTGCATCATCGAGAAATTTTACGTGAGGGTCAACCGCTTGAGAGGGGACCTGGTACATAATTTTTTTAATTTTTTACGCAAACCTTTCCCTGTGCGTGCCGAGTGTGCGTGCCGATTTCGGTTGCGAACGGACAAAAAACATGCCCGCCAAACGCGAACACACACAGACAATTTGAGCTTTATATATTGGGTGAACTCAGGATTGATATTAATTTGATATTTTATATTATTTTACAGAACAACAATTTTTGGTCATTAATTAATAATTTGGACAAAGTTTTATTAAATCTTGTTGCATTTGCTTTTTTCCATATTCTTCATGTGACATCATTTGTGTTCGTTATGATGGCAATTTGTTCTTCCATTAAGAGAATTACAATTTATAGCAGAATGTTTGTGTTTTGCATAAGTTACAGTAGGATGTGACTTATGTGAAGACTTTGGGACCTGCTCTATTCATAACTCTGAATAATCCAGATAATTGCATGATGTCTACTCACTACAGCTACACAAGCAAATCGTTTAACGTGTGGGACTGGTGAGAGTGGAATGTCTTCAGTTTGTTGTTGGTTTTGATGATGTCCCACATAGTAGAGCTCGCAATTGCAAAGTCTTGAGCAATGCAGACGTAGCTGCAGCCACCCGAGGCTTTCTTACAAATTTGTATCTTCTCTTCTATGGACAGAACCACTCTAGTTTGCTTCTAATTTGCAGTTGCAACATTTTGACAATCACAGATGAGGACGTGTCGTACTCTTGCAGTAGGTATTGTTTTGTGTGCAAAGCTAAGGCGAGTGGGAGGCAGCCTGTGTCTGGTAGACGGACGTGTTGGGATAACTGGTGTTTGTATGAGTGACATCCTGCTGTAATATTGTTGGATATTGAAGAGCCGTCCATCAACAGATACAAGTCATACTTTGTCAGAAATGAATGTAGAACAATGAGAGTAGCATAGCTGGTTGTGACAAGAGTTTTCTAGTAAGACAGCAATACAAAGAGCCACAGCGAGTGAGAGCATCAAGGAAAATGCATTCTATCTTTAATTAGCCATGAGCGTAAAAGAAGGACACCACAATAAGTGGTGGACTGCTTCGCGAGAAGCTCACTCTAAACAGGCTGAATTGACTTCCGGTCTGTCTGTTAGTAAGCGTGTGTCACGTTTGGGGAGTTTGTGGAGCCAATCAGCAATCGTTTTGGGACGCGAAACATAAGTGACGCAACAATAGCTTATCAGCGTGAATCACTGTCGGGAATTTGTTGAGCCAATCAGTAGTCTTTTGGGACACCAACAATGGGTGACGTAACAATCTCGCTCATTATGACAGAAAAGCCGAGATGTCATATCCATAGTAAAAACGTTAAACCGTCAAACTGAGAAGCGCAGAGTAAAGTTTAGGCTAGAGTTGTACGCATCAGTTATTTTTTACAGAAGAATCACAAAACAAACGAATTGATCGTTCTTCAAGAAGCAAAGGGAAGGTCTCATGGGACCATGCATGTGTACCGTTGCGCACGACCAACATGTCATCCGCGATCTTCAAGAGAGCAAAATGTTTTAGCTGTAAGTAAGTCTGATGATGAACGATCGGCGGCGTCTTGCAAGAAAGATTTGTAGGAAACGCTAACGCTGCTTCTGGATGCGGTCACTAGATGCCGCTTGACAGTATTTCTAGGAGACGTACGAGATCAATCTTTATCTATCTAGCTACGACGAATTATCATTGGGACGAAAGATGCTAGCAACGTGCGGCTCAACGAAAGCATGATAATCTCGTCCACCTCAGTAGTTAATGCAAGTGATGCAAGATGGAGCGCTATAACAAGTACGCTGAGTGGCTCCGTGCAATAAACTATATTTACAGGTGTAAGTAGGACTGATGATAAACGATCGACTTCGTCTTGCAAGAAAGATCTAGAGGAAACGTTGCGTGCTTTCTTCTGGATCCTCTCCCTACACATACATGTTGCTTCACAGTGTTTCCCGTGCACGTACATCGATCTCTAGCTACGAAGAATCAATTTTAGCAGAACAAAAGATGGTAGCAACGGCTCAACAAAGGCATGACAATCCTGTCGACCTCAAGTGATGAAAGCAAGAAAGCTACTTGCAGAATTGAGAAATAACATGGATAAGAAGCCCACTCCACCAGACCCAGCTGTCACACTTGTGCATGTACTGAATTGGAAGTGTAGTGTGGGACATTGATGATATTTAGTTAATTATCTTTAATCACATTGACGCATTCCTGGGTTTTCAAAGAATTATACATTCTAGCATCAAGCTAATGATTAATTAATGATAATGACAATAAATAGACAAAGTACGCACACACGCACACACACACATTGACACACACACACACACACACACACACACACACACACTCACACACATTGATACACACACACACACACACACACACACACACACACACTCACACACATTGATACACACATTGATACACACACACACACACACACACACACACACACACACACACACACACACACACACACACACATTGACACACACATACACACACACACATTGACACACACACACACACACACACACACACACTCACACACACATTGATACACACACACACACACACACACACACACACACACACACTCACACACATTGATACACACATTGATACACACACACACACACACACACACACACACACACACACACACACACACACACACACACACACACACACATTGACACACACATACACACACACACATTGACACACACACACACACACACACACATTAATACACACACACACACACACACACACACACACACACACACACACACACACACACACACTCACACACACATTGATACACACACACACACACACCACACACACACACACACACACACACACACACACACACACACACACATTAATACACACACACACACACACACACACACACACACACACACACACACACACACACACACACACACACACACACACACTCACACACATTGATACACACACACACACACACACACACACACACACACACACACACACACACACACACACACACACACACACACACACACACATTGACACACACACACACACACACACACACACACATTGACACACACACACACACACACACACACACACACACACACACACACACACACACACACACACACACATTGACACACACACACACACACACTCGTAGCTCTGAAGCGATGGTGTAAACACAGCTTCATTTACTAGTGTAGTGTATAGGGAAATATTAATGCAGAAGAAAGTAAAATAAAAGTAGAAATGGTAGTAGTGCAGCTAGATTTTCATTGTGATTTATGTGCACTACAGAGCAGCCAACTCTCCTGCATTGAGCGGGAGTCTTTTGCATTTGGGACCCTTCTGCCGCTTACCCACATTTGGCATTAAATTTCCCAAATTCTGACTATTGGTGGGCGTGCCTGTTCTGTGTAACCATACTCTTAATTAACGAAGCTAGTACATACTTGATATCCGGATATCAATGTCTATGTGCCAGCCCCTCTCTCCATCGGCTCTTTCATACTTGATTGGTCACAATCAGAGTCTCTGGGTCACAATATTGACATAGAAGGAGGAGTCGGTCAGGCAAAACTGTCGGAAAGTGGAAAAGGGAGAGGGGCTGGCTACCCTAGACTACCAAGGAGTTGTATATTGCTGGAAAAGCGATGGAAGAAGGCCAGAGAATCTAAAACATCCGAACTAGCAGCGAGACTATTACTGTGTATATATATACCTCATTTATAGATTTAGTCTAGGCTTATATTTTAATAACAGGCAGTGTTTTACATTTGTTGCAGTTTGCTTATTTAAGTTAAGTGTATTGTAATTAATTAATTAATTAATGGCTTTTACTCCAACCGAGCATGCAAATATTTAAATTTTGATAATTGTATATTATTTATATATTATTTAACATTTATTACGATATAAAATTTAATGATATTAATGCTATTGTAGGCATCTCAAAAAATTTTTAAACCTCACGCATTCTTCTGCATTCTTTTCTGTAAACTACGCACTTTGATTCAGCTAGGTTGGCAGGTCTGGCACGATGTCTAGTGTGTAGTGTGTGTTGAGAGGTGAAGATGTTGGGAGGGTCTGACAGACTGTGAAGAGAGACTACGACTAGAAGAGATGAAGTGACTGACTGTTGTGTTGTTGTGTCTCTAATTTAGTGTTACACAATATGGGAGTGTATCTATACCATGAGGGCAAGTATGTAAGAGCAACAGAACATCTAAGAGAGTCACTCAACATCCAGCGTAGATTGTCTTCTGTGGACAAAGTCATGATGGCACGAAGTGAGTAAGAGTGATGTTGTGAGTTTGTAAGTGAATGTAATATTGAGTGTTAGGTTTATGAGTTTGTTAATTAATGAAGTAATGTAGTGTTGCAGCTTGTGTAGAGTGTAAGAGATGAGAGGAAGACATGAACGGGTCGTCAAGGAGGACACATAGACAAAGAAAGAAGAAAAGTGAATTTAGACATTATGAATTGAAGTCAATGTCTTTAGTTAAGTGGAAGGAAATGATGAAAGTGGAGAAGCACGACTTTATACGAGTCTTTGTGTTGCATTTGTGAATGTTAATAGATACGGTCAGATGTGGTCGTTGCAAGCATGTTTGTTCCTCTAGTGTTTGTTGTATTAATGCAACTGTCAGATTATTGGTAATGTGGAGATGAGGGCTTTGTGTCACATTTGTAAATTGGTTGTACGTGTATGTTTGTGGGAAAGCAAGGATGTGAGTGTATTGGATGTCAGAGTAACGAGGTCTGACTATGTGCTGATGTTAGAGTGTGTGTGTATTTATGATGGAAAATTGCAGTCGTGATTATGATGTTTACTGCTTTGTATTTATTTGTGTGATGTGAGAAAAGAATAAAGAATGTCGATTCATTTGCTGGTAAAATTGCTAATCTTAAATCAAACATTTATTTATTAAATATGAAATATTGGTTTGTGGTGTTTTTTTTTGTAGAAATTTATTGATAAAGGATTTTACATTCTATTTATTAATATTAATGCTTTAAAAATATTGATATCAATGAGTTTTGTTTTATTGATTAAAGTGTATTTTGTTGTGTAGCTTGTGCTTCGTTGTCACGTTGCCTTCTCTCTCAATGTCTAACAAAAGAAGCAGAAGATGTGATGAGAGAAGGTTATGGTTTAGCATTCAGCACAGATGACAATATTGTGAAAGCACTAGGTGAGTATGGTGTGTGAATTGAAATGTTGTTTGTTGCTGATTGTGTTTGAGTAGCTGCTACTCGATTGGCTTATGCAATTCAACTAAATGAAGGAACAGTAGAGGAAGTGAAAAAATTGTTACAACAGGCTGATGGATGGATTCAAATGATGGGAGAAGAGCACTTGAAGGCACGTGGTAAGTTACAAGATGGAAATGAGTTTGAAGAGTTTAATGTTGACAGTAACATTGAGATAATCATTGAACTTGTCAGTGTGTTAGATGTGTGACATACGTTGCTGACTTGTGTTGTGTTGTGTAGTGTTGAGTGAAATGGGAGAAGTATTGGTGATAAGGGGTGAATACAAGCGTGCCAATAGGATACTGCAAGAAGCAGCAACAATACAAAGACACTTTTTACCAACCAACCATTGGGAGACTGCTAAAAGTGAGAGATTGTAAATATGAGAATTGTCTCTTAATTATGTTTATTGTTCCTTTTGTTCAGCTCTTTGTCGTATGGCAGAGTGTCAATTGAAACAAGACCAACTTATGGATGCTTTGCAGTTGTTCCACGAATCATCAGAAATGATGAGCAAAGCAATAGGTGTGGAACACCCAATAAGAGGAAGAAGTAATTCATTGTCTAGAGTCATATTTTGTTTTGTTTTAACTGTAGAATGTTTATTTGTATTCAGGTTTATTTGGTGTTGCTAAAGTTCTTGTAAGACAACAGAAGTGGGAAGAAGCAGAAAGGATCTTGAAGGAAAGTGTCAACATTTTGGGTGTGACTTTAGGGTACCTGCATCCCACAACAAGTGCAGGTGTGTTGTCACATAAAATGATTAGAAATGATAGAAAGTGGACAAAGTACAAGTTCTATCTTATTGTGTGTATAGCAATTCGAGATCTGAGCTATTGCTTACGAATGCTAAAGAAAGATCAAGAAGCAGTCGACATTTTGCAACAACATCAACGAGCTGTTTCTTATCATCAAGGTATACACTCATTTACTTATGAGCTCACAATTATTCTTGCAGGAAATTTTTGTATAAACTGTGCTGTAGTGACTTTCCTTATACTCAATGAGCAGACGATTCAAATGCAATTTGCATTAGCTAAGTCAGTTGGTGATGATGACGTCACATGTAGCATGTAATGTGACACGAGATGTGGGATAAACATAAACAGGGTTCTCATCAGAGCCACCAAGCCGGCAAATTGAATAACTTGGACAGAAATTAATGTGCTAATGCACGGAGTAAAAGGTGCAAGGCGATGCTCTAAGAATGATGTCTATTAAACCTTTCTGTCAAAAGTTATTCAGGATTCTCCGAGTTAGAAGTTAGAGACTAAAATGTGCGAATGTTGTATCAGTAGTGTATGTTGTTAGTTTATTACCTCAAACAAGCTGTGAGAAAACCCTAAGGCCATATTTTCACTAGCTCCATGTTAAACTAGTTTAATTAGCTTAAACGAGTTCATAAACAAAACCATTAAAGAAGGCGACTCTTTCCTCGAGGGACATGCACATCCCAGGAGGTATACAGAGAAATCCGTTTTGCAATGCGTGGTATTCCTGGAACAACCTTTTCTGTGATACATTGCACTGCTCTGCCACCGAGTCAGAGCAAGTTGGTTGTGACTGAGACTTCAAATTCAGCATCTACGTACATGCACCAGCTGCTGATTTCTCTCCTTTATTTGATGACGATTTTGTATTTTGTGGCAACTTCATACCAACAAAATAATACTAAATGGCATTGTCAGATGTCATCATCAAGTGTATATGCTACTGTCATGTGACAGTTAAACCTAAATGACTTGCTAAACTTACTACAAACAGGTTTAGAAAATGTGGTTTAGGTCTAGAATATAACTGGTTTAGTGGAGGTGGAAACAGGTCAATCCCTAACCCAGTTTAGCCTAAACCAGTTGTTAAACTGGTTTAATTAAGCACTAGGGTAAACATGGTCTAAATATTTTTACCTTCATGTGATGGGATTGTCTGTTGACGGTTTGTTTTTTGTACATACATGCTAGGTTTTCTGTCTTACTCACTCATCTGTTTATCTGTATTATTGCTTGTTTGAGTATTAATCTTTACTATTTATTTTGTAGTCGAGCATCAAGCAAGTGCATTTCAAGTTGATGATTTACAAAGAGAGTTGGAGCAGCTCAGAGAAAGCAATCGAGCCATTCAAGCAGAGAAATCTGCTTTACAGCAGCAATTGGCTGATCAGGAGGCTGTAACTCGTACCGTCGCTGATGAGAATGAACGTCAAGTGGGAGAAGTAAGGAGATTGCTGCAGGTTCTCCAGCAGTGTGATGAAGACATCAAACAATTGCAAACAGCAGTTCAAGATCAGGAACATCTTGCAGCACAGAAACAGAGAGAAGCAAATAACCTACAGCAGGAAATCACGAGAATGACAAGCGAGCTAGATGACAAAGAGGGACAACTACAACAACAGGGAGAAGAGTTGAATGATATGAGAAGCACAATAGAAGAACAGAGAAGACAAATTGATGTTTTGAGGCACGAGGTACAAGAGAAGCACACGACTAATGAACGTCTGGCAAGAGACTTGCAGAGACGTGAAAGGGCAGTGCAGCAGCTGGAGCAACTTCAACATCAATATGACAGCGTTATACAGATCCATGATGACAGTGTACACATGATTGGATTAAAGTTGGGAACAGGAGCTTATGGAGGTAACAGAAATGAGTGAATTGGTTGTTTACTTGTAGCTATACATTAGAGCACCATTTAGTTATCTGGACAGGTTGGGACCAGAGGATGTCTACGTAAGAAGCGCTCCCTATATCACATGTGTAACATACAGATATCTGTAATTATTGCTGGGAAGTTGCTTGCATTGTCAGCTTTATTTATGCAAAACGTCACTGCTTTTTGTCTGTACTGTGGCTTTGATTTACACCACTGATTTTGTGCCCACACGATTATGCCCACATGACCAGGTGGCAGAGATGAGCTGTCCAGATAATAGGTGCTCTACTGTATGTGTATGTGTGTATTGATGGTGTATTGTAGAGGTTGGTGTTGGCATGTGGAGTGGTGTAGCAGTTGCCGTCAAGACATTTTATGAAGAACCGGTTAGAGTAACTGATTTCAATATTTCATTGATTCGACGTGAAGTGTCGGTGTCCAGTCGTGTCCATCACCCCAATGTCGTATCCATCTGTGGAGCTATCGTTGAAAATGAAGTTCCTCTTCGTATCGTCATGGAGCTTTTGGAAGGATCACTGAAAGATGTGATCAATGCTGCTTTGAAAAGGAGATATCTGTCCATGAGGGAACAAGTGGATATAGCTGTGGGATGTCTGTGTGGTGTGATGTATCTTCACCAGCTGCAGCCTGCTCTTCTTCATGGAGACATTCGCTCTACCAACATTCTCATCAGCAAGACCATGGAAGCCAAAATCGGTGATCTGGGCTCTTGTCGCTTCTCTAACGAGTCACTTTCTGTTGGTCCTCTCAGTCCAGAATACATTGCACCAGAACGAGTTGTGGAGGATGGTGCAGTGGCCCCACGTAACACAACACAAGCCGACATGTACAGCTTGGGAGTCACGTATGTTGAGTTATTCACAGGAATTGCTACAGATAGGAAAATGCGTGAGAGGCAGTTTCAAGCTGTTCCTTATGTTCCACTGCAGGACATTTGCTATGCTATGGCAGAAGAGAATCAACGTGATCGCATTTCTGCAGCAGCAGCTCTCATGCAAGTGAATGCAGTGAAGCAGAATGATGAGTACACTTCATGTCCTCCCAAAAGGATGGTGAAAGGCAAGAAATGCAAAGAAGACAAAGTGACACTCGTAGAGATGCCGTGGATGTGACTTAGGAGCAGATAATTGTGATGTATTTGTTTGTCTGTTTGTCTCAATTTATCCAACTTGCTGCTTGTTATAAATGCAATAGATGATGTTGCATGTGTGTAGTCTGCTGTGCAATATGAGTTGACATTGAACTTTTTGATAGTCTAGCAGTCAGTCTCTCACTTTTTACAGTTTGCGTTGATGTGAACTACAGTAAAACGTTTGACTGTAAGTGAAGCTTTTTATAGACATTTAAATGTTGTTTGTCAGTTGTGTATGTCAATGCTGCAGCTAAATGTCAGTCAATTGTGATTTAAATGATACAACTTGCTTATTCAACTTAAACGTTTGTGTGTACATTCTAATAGATAAAAGGCAAGACACACAACCTGTGATGAGAAAACTGTTGAGAAATTGTGGTTGTGCTGATGGTAGCATCAGCTTGTAGTCTGTCCATGTGTCTGTCCATGTGTCTTTCTAATAATCAAGATGTTCCCAACTTCATATTCACGTCCTTTAGTAACGTCCTACTAATGATATTTGCTAAGAACTGAGCTTTCAATTGGAATTTGACGTTGTTCTAGCCTCTGTACTTGTCGACATCACGATTCTAGGCCGCTGTTGAGCATTGATAAGAGATTGCAGCTCCGCTATATCTAGGGAGCATAGTGATGAAATGGCACTTTAAGTCCTTCATACGCCTTTGAATGCGTACACAGATTCCCAGTAAAAGCTGCAATGCGTTCACAAATGTTGATATCAATGGCTACACTTGACCAATCAGGCAGTGTAAGTGGATGACGAGACAGAACCACCGTGGCCGGTCCAGTTGGTGTGGATGAATTGACCGAGTTTAGAAGGCAGCTCATACGTGTGAGCACCAAAGTAATCTCTCTGTGCCTGGATGAGATTAGCTGGCAAGCTGCCTGATCTGTAGCCATCGTGAAAGGTGAGAGCAGTGCTGAAGTATGGAGTGGGGATACCAAGAGTGACAGCCATTGCACAGACTTTGCGTGATGCCTGCAAGTAAGATTTTGTCAACAAAGACATACATACATACAGACAGACAGAGACAGACCGACAGACGGACAGACAGAAAGACGAACAAACAAACAAACAAACACCTAGACCACTGATACATAAACATGTAAACAGACAGACGATTGACCTTCTAATGATGCAGCCACCTCTCCACATGAGAGCAATTTTGATCGATAGTTGAGTGTTTAATTGTATTCCATCGCCGCTTCTCTCAGCAGTATGAAGCCCTGGGCATACGAGATAATCTTGGATGTATACAAAGCCTAACCACACCCACACAGATCACAATCAGTGGGCCAACGAGATCCTCCACGACTTCTCACTGTCTACCTGTCTGATGTGCTCCACCATTTCCTTCCTGTCACCTTCATATTTGGTCGTACTCGGCCCTTTCAAGCTCTTGCTAGCTGTTACTCTCTCGTCTTTCAAAGAGGAAAGGCAACGTGCAAACACAGACTCACCTACAGTAGACAATGTGAGTTAGTGCACACATTATAAAATGTTATAAAACAGACAATGACAATGGATTTTGACGATGCAAGACAATCAGACAGACAAACAGATAAAAAGAAGACAAACAGAAAAACAAACGGACGGATGGACGGACAGACAAACAGAAAGACAGACATACAAACAGACAAACAAACAGAAAGACAGACATACAAACAGACAAACAGAGAGACAAACAAACAGACAGACCAACAGACAAACAGACAGACAAACAAACAGATAAACAAACTTAAAACAGTGTACAAGAAGCCAATAAACACAATTAACAACACACAGTGGTTATTTAGCCGTGACTGGCTGCTTTGTTACATATGCTATTCTACTGGCAGTCTCTGCTGATTGGACCATATCAATGACGTCATGAACTCATCACGTGCACCACAAGCGAGAATGTCGAGAAAGCGATCCGTGTAATGTGCTTCTCTTCGAAATAACCTCGCGATGTGATGACTGCATACATAACACCGGCTGCTGACTGCTCCTTCCATCGACCATAGACAGGCTAGAAGGTGACGATACCTTCCCTACCAAAATTTGTCTCAACTCCTATTAGCAATGCCGGCAAAGGTCGTGAAAATTATATTGCCAACTGGGTGCATGCTTCCACCTCACTAGTCGCTTTGCTCCCCTCACCCTAGAGCCTCCATTATCACTTCAGTTGAATTGAATTCTACTTCAGTGGAAATTGACCACTGAATTCTACTTAAGTGGAAATGAATTCTAAGTAAGTAAAATTCATTTCCACTTAAGTAGTATTCAATTGACTTCAATAAAATAATTCTACTTAATTAAGTAGAATTCAGTGGTCAATTTCCACAGTAGAATTCAATTCAACTGAAGTGAAAATGATGAATTTCAGTTAAGTAAAAATGGATTTCTATGTCAGTGGAAGTGCCGATTTCTACGTCAGTAGAATTGAATTTCACTTAAGTAGAATTATTTCTACTTCAGTGGAAATAGCGAATTATGACACTAGTGGCACGCCATAACGGTGAGACTTCGGAAGACATGGTCGTGGGTTGTGGTTCAAATCCTGGCGGTGCACAAACAACAGATAAATTAATAAATAGCTAATATATATTAATTAATTAATTAACATTATAAAGTATACATAACTAATTATGTTTCCTATTTAGTGCTTGAAATGTAATATTTAGCAAGTTCAATGCAAGTTCAACAAGCAGCGAGTCACAAAGTGCACAGCAGCAAGTCTTGGGTGTCACAAGTGGTTGGACAAAGTCGAAGACGATGTTAGTTAGCAATGGACGATGGAACTTGATGATGACGACTACAGCAGCACACGACATAAACATCTTGCTCACTACAACGATATGACAGAACGTTGTGATTGCAGTTTGTACTACACTGTACATGTAGATGTAAACATGCGTCAAACTTGTTTCTTCTTGCTATGAACGCTACAGGTGTCAGTCAGAGCAAAAGCATTTCCACCATTGCGCATGCGCAGTAGTGATCAGTGACAGAGTACTAGATGTAAGACGTACTGATCCTTACTTGATCAGTCAATATATACACTACAACGTACAGAATATATACAGTACAATGTACCTTAGTACATTTCTTGTATCACAGTGACAGCCACTGGTTCTCCGGTTCTAGTGAAGATGCCATCCATTTTGGTCCACCAACAGGAAGACTGACGTTAACTGTGCCCGTTCTATCCGTCGACAAACTTCCATACCTTTCATCAAATCTAAACACACCACCCGCCGCACACTCGTTAATTAAAATCAACCAACAAAGTATATTATCTTTGTTGTCAACCTACTTCTGATATTTGTTAACATTTGGTGTCTGATTTGCCATCAAATAACGATTGTAAGTCGAAGATATATCAACGACAGCTGTATCTACACACGAGTAAAAAAATATAATTAATTAATTAACTAACAAGAGTGTCTGAACTTACCACAACCATCACTGTTATATATACGATTATTATTAATTTATTAAAAGCTACTACAGTATGTACAAAATATGGATCAAATATGTCATTACCTAAAAATGATGCCATTAGTTGAAAGTGACGTCATCGATGGCCACATCGGATTAGAAGAGATAGCCACGAGTTCATTTGCATCATATTAATTAACGAATTAATTAGATTTTAATTAATTATATTACATTACATTACATTAATTAATTATATATTTGCATCATATTATTGAATTAATAAAAATAATTTTAATTGACAAGAAAGATCTATAACCGCCTGATGCTACTGATCTCCGTGACTTCCTTCCACATCAAGTGACCCCATGAATATGCTGAATCTGTATCATAATATATTATGCATAGTATCCTGTTGCATAATATATTTTGAATCATACACATGTACCTATATATATATATATATATATATATATATATATATATATATATATATATATATATATACATACACAGGTACAGTGCTCACCCTGAGCTACATAAACACTAGACAAACTAGACAAACAATGTGTCTTCTACTCACTTTGCATTTCTCAACCAACTTTTAAATGCATGTTCGATAACATTATAATCCTCTTCCTTATTTTAGTACCTACACATTTCCAAATTCTGTTTGACTCAAGGTCAGAGCCATCCAGTACACACCCACTTACCAAGCCATTAATTGGTGACTCGTTCTCCATAAAAACAAAAGCTTACGTTGGAACAACTGATCTGGTGCTTCCATAAGTGAGGTACCAAGAACCTCTCCTAGAGATGATCTGGATGGAATCTCCAAACCTGGGTGATACCCTCTTTTCCAAGTCTGGTAAAGTAGCTAGTCTTCTATTGGCACTTGAGTGCCGGGGTAGACGTCACTCTTACTACTTGGAGTGAAATAATGTACTTTGTATTATTACTAGCGGTATATTGGGGTACAGTTGTGAATTGCATAATTGTGGGACTTTGACTCAAGTGCCAATAGAAGACTAGTTACTTTAACAAATTTGGGAGAAAAGGGTATCGCCGAAGTTCGGGGATTTCAGCCAGATCATCTCTAAGAGAGGTTCTTGGTAACTTACTTAGGGAAGCACCAAATCAGTTGTTCCATCGTAATCTTTTGTTTTTACGAAGATCAAGTGAGTCACAATTAACGGCTTGGTGAGTGGGTGTGTACTAGCTGGATGGCTCTGATTTCAAGTCAAACAGAATTTGGAAAAGTGTAAGTATACTAAAATAAGGAAGAGGATTAAGACGTTATGGTACATGCATTTTAAAGGGAAAGTCTCACCAAATACTAAAACTTGCTGAAAGAAAGATACAAGGCCCAATATCTTCTTGCAAGAAGCTTACGGTCCAGCCAGCCACAGAAGCAGAGAAGGGGCCACAAGTTATTCAGATTGATTCAGATGGTGCATGATTCGACGTCACAGCCCAAAGTTGGTCAATATTCGAAGACGGTATTAGTAATGTGTGTTACTATACTACAGTGTACATACAGATTTGGCAATCAGACAACGGTCTTACACTGTGGGATTAACAAGAAACCTTATAAACCAGACTGATCTGGTTGAGCATGACAATTTAATTTGTTAT
>NC_085091.1:338663-408663 GCF_963422355.1 Corticium candelabrum
GACAAACATGAACAGACATGGACAGACAAACAGACAAACAAATGGACAGACAAACATACACACAAAAGTCCAGATGAAGACATACATATGAACAAACATGGACAGATAAACAGACAAACAAATCGACAAACATGAACAGACATGGACAGACAAACAGACAAACAAATGGACAGAAAAATAGACAGACAAATGTCCAGACAAACAAAAGACAGACACACCATATACATCACTTACTCAACAGTCACAGTCCCACTGCCATCATTAACTCTCAACACTACAACTCTGTTCTCATATGACAAAGCCACAAAGTCCCCACTGTCTGGATCATCAGCATAAAACATAATGCCATCACTACCCGTGGCCGTAAAACTCATGTCCAACGAGAACCCACGAGAGGAGCTAAGCGCATCGAACTGGAGATACGAACCAGCAGTCGAGAATTGTGGAACAACAAACTGGCCAGGAGCACGAGAATGTGTGGTGGCGGCATGTGTAGTGGCAGCAGCCTGCGTAGTGGCAGCCTGAGTGGTTGTGGCCTGTGTAGTGGCGGGTTGTGTGGTGGCGGGTTGTGTGGTGGCGGGTTGTGTGGTGGTGCGTTGGGTGGTAGTTGCTTGTGGGGTGGTTGGTGGTTGTGTTGTGGGACAAGCTGGCAACTTGTCGCATTGTTTCCTGGCTGCTGCCGGATCTGGAATGATTGAAAGCTGTTCAATAGCTCCCTGAAACAATAACCAATTAATTGTATATTAAAACACACACACACACACACACACACACACACACACACACACACACACACCACACACACACACACACACACACACCACACACACACACACCTGAATGCCACATCTTTCACACAACAACTTCTTCCCAATCCGTATCGCTCCCATCGCATCAAACACCAAATCTGCCTGCTGATCCAACACCCTCGTTATACCCTCACCACAATCGACATAAAAAGTCACTTCCCCATTATACCAACTCACAGCCACACGATGATACTTTCCATCATTCAAAATGCCAGCTAACTCGTTAACAACAATGCTGCGTCTCTGCCCTTCAGCAGTGCTGACATATTCAAGTGCCAGGCCTTCACTGGTTACAGACACACTCAACTGTATGTCACGTTGAGCACCATAGACGGTCAGGATGGTGCCATGTGTTGACTCCATGAGCAGGAATGTCATCAAAATCGAGAATTGTTTGGGAAAATGTTTGGGGTAGATTTCCTGTGTGCTTACGGTTAGCTCAAACTCTGACGAAACAGCAAATGCTAGAGCATCTATTTGCTCTGTAGGGCAGAACGGAGGAGCTAGACTGACTCCAGGAGAGTTTGCTAACTCCAACATCAGATTGAGTTCACCTGCATAGAGAAATAGACGTGAGTATGTTTCTTGCTGTGTGTGCCACAGTTGAGAGTTGTTACACTGAATAAAGATCAAGCGTCAACAAACAAACAGAGACAAACAGACAGATAGATAGATAGATAGATAAATAGATAGATAGATAGACAAACATACAAACAGACAGACATACAAATCAGACAGGACAGATAGAAAAACAGACAGACAGACAGACAGACAGACAATGGACAAACAAACAAACACAAACACACAAACAGACAGACAAAACACAGACAGACAGACAGACAAAACACAGACAGACAGACAGACAGACAGACACACACAAACATAGACAGACAGACAGACAGACAGACAGACAGACAGACACAAACATAGATAGACAGACAGACAGACAGACAGACAGACAGACAGACAGACAGAGACAGAGGTAGTATTTAGTTCCTTTGCTTAGATGGTGTATAATAGTTCAATGTTTGAAAATATATGTAATGACAGACAGACAGACAAGCAAACAGAGACAGACATACAAATCAGACATACAAATAAACAAACAGAAAAACAGACAGACAGACAGACAGACAGACAGAGACAAAAAGATATTTAACGTAGTTACACAAAGTTGACTCCGTCTTAGCAGTATGTGTCCATACCACCGAGATTGCACAGTCCTAATCCGCATAGTTTTCAGTGGTGCCACAAGCAGTGTGCTTTCTTGCTATCTTCCAGATGTCCAATCACGAAACGACTGCTACCAAAACAGTACAACTGAGCAAAGCTCAGCTAGCGTCTCTGTTGCAAGCAGCAGCTAAATTGGCAGCGGAACAAGTCCTCTCTGCGAAGTCCACCAGCGAGCCAGACAATCCACCAGAAAAACAGCAACACAGATCAGTGGGTACGAATAACAGGCTAGTTGTGTTGGTAGCATTGGCATGCATCAGAAAAGTGCTGGAATCTGGATCTGGACTAGCAAGAGCGATGACAGGTAAGCCGCAGCCTGTTGCTGGTGACGCCGTAGGAGGCGAAGAGTTTGGCGAGACTGAAGTGCATGGAAGTATTAGCCCGACTACGAATCATACTTCACAACACACTCCCCGTCACTTGGCAGCACAGGGGCAAGACCCGGTAATCGAGGCATGGTGGTAATAACAATGGCGGGAGCGGTTGGTCGTACAGAGTTACCATCTATGACACGCAAGGCACTGTGTGGCAGCAACAGCACTCGAGTGTAGCCAAAGTCTGTATGTGTACTAACGTTGGTTGGGCTACAGCCTGGGGATCACATCACTGAGTGACTTGTCATGGAGAATGACGCAAAGAGAAGGCGTGGCCGCAGAAGCCGCCATCGAGTACAGACAGTGGAGTTGCAGCTCCTGGGTGGCACAATCTAACAGTAATTGGACAGCAGCCCAGAGACCACCTATGACACGCAAGGCATTGCTTGGCAGCAGCAGACTCGAGTGTAGCCAAGTCGGTACGCGGTAATTGATAACGTTGGTTGGGCCGCAGCCCAGGGAACATACATCACATGGCTGAGAGGCCTGTCATGGAGAATGGGACGACAAGGAAGACGCAGCCACATCAGCCACCAATTGAGTACAGACAGCGAAGCCACAGCCCCGCTCTAACAACAGTGATTGCATGGGCTGCAGCCCAGAGAGCACGTTGCAAGTAGGTAATGTGCGGTGGCAGTCACGTTCGCTTTTTTGTCACAAATGTGGTATATAAAACATCACAGAGGTGGAAACAGGTCGGGAGTTACTGCACGGCGTCTCAAGTTTATAAAACTCTGTCGTTTCTAAAAGACAAATCGACCGCAATGACCACTAGCTGATTGCCTATGAATAATATGGCTATTGTGGCCGCATGCAGCCCCTCGTTGTTAGATGTTAATTAGTGTCGGTGGGGCGACAGCACAGTAAGCGTGTCGCGGTCAGGTTGGTGCATAGAGTCGCACCCCAAGGCATACGATGCAATGATGTGGTTGGCGCAGTGGAACGCTGTTGCATGGCTGCCCAAGTTGGCAAGCCTGTCTTTCCAGAAGGTTTGGCCGCAACTGCAATGGGCTGAATGTGTGTACGACAATACAGTTAATGGGAATGCCCCTCGGGTTGCATGGTGCTTCAACATCAGTTAGCCACAGTTCAGAGAACGTATCGCTATCACGTGGGCTGGGTCGTAATTTATGTTGCATTATGCAATGATGAGGTTGACGCAGGAGGGGACGCTGCGATCTGGCTCATGTGGCAGTCAGCGACCTAGAACCAGGCTGGAGCAGATAAAGACCTGACAATTGGTTAGCAAGCAGTCCGACTGGTTCTCGTTAGCGAAGGCCTTCCCACCTATTCCAGCAAAATTGGTCAAACGAACAGTCGTTGGAATTTATTGACCTCACGGAGCTCCTGCCAGATAATATGGAGCTCATGCAGAGAGCCGATTCTGAGCCGACCCAAGGGCAATGGCAGTTGAGGAGAGTACTCAATCTGGGCACGTGGATGCAGTACAGAAGCCCACCCTCACCGGGTACGCGATCTCTTCACGTACATACGGCTCATTGCAAGAGAGGCAGAGCACAAGGGAGGGGAAAATTGGCATGCATACGACGTGCTATTTCACAAAATGGCTGCTACTAACCCGGCACTGCAATAGGGTCAGTCCCTACCATCGCTGTACACAATTTGCCTAATGACAACTCAGTCGCCTGGCCTCTTTTTGCAAACATTGTCTGGAAGGAGACCATTAAGTCAGAGGACTGTGCCTTGTCACCAGCAGCCCTCGTGGTCCCATACGCGTGGTCGAGTCAGCAACGAATGGTACAAGCTGGTTGGGAGGATGCCTCTTCTCGCCGGGTCACTCTGCAAAAAACGGATGCTTGTGGTTCCGGGCCAGGATTTGCTGATCGCAGATTTCCAATCGGGTGCAAGGGTTATCCAAGCTGCACGTTCCACCATGCTTGCTTACAGTGTGGCAAGCGGTCTTACAAGGTTGGCGCGTGTCGAGAGGTCCACCCGTCGGTTGGAGGAGAGAAACAGGCACAAGTCACGCGTTCCCTAGACGCCGCTCCAGCACAGCACCATTGATTGCTTTGGGTTCAGCCGAATGCTCACGCTGACCGTTGTGTGTCTTTTGTTTTGGTTGTTTGTTCGTTGTGTTCCAGTATTGAATTTACTGGTTTCAGAACACGCAGTGGCCACTAGTTGTCAGTCTCTGGTCAAGCCTCTCCAAGTAGATTTGGCTGTTGGGTTGCTTGTGTTGCACCGATGTGCGGTTCTTTAGCATGCGTGGTGGCACGCAGTGCATGGTGTCAAGATGCGAGTTGGTAGCCGTGACGTTGTAGGATATATCTAAGTAAACAATATAAGTTCGTTGAAGTCACCGTGTCAGTAGCTTGGTCTCCTGTGTTGCATGTGTTTTTTGTTGCAGGTGAGTCAGCCCTACCAGACAATGCACTATCAGCGTGCAACGTGGCTAGTACTCGTTATCGTTATATAGCGGACTTGCTTGCTTTGGACCAGTGCCATCCGGATGTGTGCACGAAGTCCATGACGATCTCCGCAACTGTTAACATCGCCAAGTGGAAAGAACAGTTGTTGTCCCACCCGAATGCCCAGTTTGCTGCTTGGGTCGTCCGTAGTTTTGATCATGGTTTTCGAATCAGCTTTGACTACAGCAGGCACCAGTGTCGTGCAACAAAGAGAAACATGAATCCACAAAAGAACAGAAAGAAACCATTTGCTTGTATTTGCGGGAAGAGAGGGCACGACGTCGCATGGTCGACCCTCCTCCTGGTGCCGAAAACATCCAGATTAGTCCTTTTGGCATAATTCCTAAGCCACACCAACCGGAAAAATGGCAAATAATTTTGGACCTTTCTTCGCCACGAGGTAGCAGCGTCAATGATAGCATAGATCCACAACTGTGCTCTCTTTCATATGCACGCTTAGATGACGTGGTACATAGAGTTTTGTCTCTAGGGTCCGGGGCACTGCTGGCAAAACTAGACATTCAGAATGCGTATCGCATCATTCCAGTGCATACAGACAATCGTAGCGTTCTCGGTATGAGATGGCAGGGTGCGGTTTGCTTAGATGCTGCTCTCCCATTCAGTCTACGCTCGGTGTCAAAAACTTTTGGGGGGGGGGGGCGCCAACAGGCTGTTATGGATAATGTACAAGAATGGTGTAACATCTGGCATTCACTACTTAGACGACTTTCTTTTCTGCGGGCACCCGAGTCAAACAAATGTGCAGGAAACTTGGCAATGGTGCTATAGATATGTAGCAAGCTTGGTGTTCCAGTGGCTCGCCACAAGCTTGAGGGACCAACGACCTCGATAACGTTTTTGGGCATTGTGATCAATACCAACAGGAGTCAGTTTCGCCTCCCTTCGGAAAAACTAGACTGCTTACAGGAGTCTTGGCAGTATGGGTGGATCGACGTTGCTGCACAAAGAGGGAGGTGCTTCTATTCCTCATTGGATCTCTGAATCACACAGCTGCTGTTGTAAGGCCAGGATGAGTGTTTCTTCGCCGCCTCATTGATCTGTCCAAGATACCAAAGATGCTGCACCATTTTGTTCGCCTCAACAACGAGGCGCACTCAGACATTCACTGGAGACTTTCATTGGTCGATGGAATGGCGACGGGTTGCTGTCAGCACTTGATTGCGAGAAATCGTCTATTCACTTGAGGCCAGACGCTTCCAGCCAGTGGGGATGCAGTGCTGTGTAGCAACGAGATTGGTTGCAACTTCAGTGGTCATCGTTGGACGGAAAGGCATGTGCTGTTTGAAGTGGACAACACGGTTGCCTCTGCACTGCGGTCAGGGTCTTGTCGTGATACACAGGTAGTCCACTGGCAGAGGCTACTGCACTTTGTGGCGGCAAAGAGGCAATTTTCATATACACCGCAGCACATTCCGGGATCACAAAACGTACTGGCCGATGCCATTTCTAGGAACCTACTGTTGTGTCTCTTCTCTCTGCAGGCTCATCTGGCATTGAATTCAGAGTCAATACTGCCAGAACTAAAGAATCTGCTGCAGGACGATCACCTCGACTGGACATCAGAGACCTGGAGACTTCGGTTTCTCGCCTGTTTGCCGCAGGTATAGCGAAGAGTACTGCAACAACCTACCAAAGTGGTCAAACTCCGTTTTCTAGACTTTTGTCGTCGATCTGGCCTTTCAGCTACTGTGTTGTCTGAGGAACCTCTTTGTTGCTTTGCGGCATCGCTGCATGAGGACCGTCTAGCGCATGACACCATTAGATGTTATCTCTCGGCAGTACGTCACTTCCAGATTTCTGAAGGTTGCAGAGATTAGTTTGCCTCTCGGTTTCCTCGTTTGGAGTACATCCTTCGTGAAGTAAAGCGTCTCCAGGGATCTCGTCAGCAGTGGCCCCGTCTTCCCTTAACACCAGACATTCTCCGTTAACTACACCTCTACTGGTCACCACGTGCAGACCAATTTGACGTTGTAATGCTGTAGGTGGTCTGCTGCCTAGGCTTCTTTGGGTTCTTCAGAGCCGGTGAGTTTACGGTAGACTCACTTGGAGACTTTGATCCCGCCTCACATCTGACGCCGTCTGACATATCCATCGACTCCAGGGAAGGTTCACGCGTGGTCAGTGTGCGTATCAAACAGTCCAAGACTGATCCTTTTCGCCGTGAAAGTACCATTCACCTCACCTCGGACGGACAGGCAATGCGCTTTGCCCCGTGGCAGCTGTCCCAGTGTTTGTAGCTCGCAGGGCGCCCAACCTGGGCCGCTGTTTAGGTTCTGCAACGGTTCTCCATTCTCAACGGTTCTCCACTCTCACGTCATTGACTAGTGGATGAGTTACAGCAAGCTCTCTCCGCAACGAGATTTGACTGCAAACTCTACTCAAGTCATAGTTTTAGAATCGAGGCAGCCACTACAGCAGCCGCCAAAGGAGTGGAGAACTCTACTATCCGTGCATTTGGTCGCTGGTGCAGGCGACGCCTACCACCTGTACATAAGGCTGGTGGATGCCAACGCTTTAGCAGAAGTAACTCGTACGCTAGCAGTTGAAGCAGAGTTACTTGAATACTTTTGTGATTATTTTTCTCGACGCATGCGCTGTTGTGAAGCCCCTACAGTCATGGTGCGGCAAAAGCAGCAGAGTATTAAAGATTCGTTGTAGTACTGGAGAATATTTGTGAAGTGGTGCTTGGGTCGACAGAGGTTGGCTCTTTGAGCTCCTTCTTCTTCTTGGGACAGAGTCTGGTCTGGAGAGCCCTGCCTCCTCAAGCACCAAAGTGAGGAATATATGGGGCTTCGGCCGGGCTCTGCCCACTCGCTGTCACCAGTCTTCCTCTCAGGCAGTCTGGCATCAGGCAGATATGATACTCATCCAGTCAAGGTAAGGAGTCAACAAACACAAACAAACAGACACACCGACAGACAGACAGACAGACAGACAGACAGACCAACAAACAGACAGATAGACAGACACAGACACACAAACCGAGACAAGAAAAACAAACAGAAAGACAGACAAACAGTCAATAGACAGATGGACAAACAGATAGACAGACATGTGGACATTTACAATAGATGGACGTTACAAGATACGGATTAGAAAGAGAGACAGACAGACAGGCAGTTACACAATGACATGCACATGTTACCACAAATCCTTGTATCATACTCACCAGGGCAACCTCGATAATCAACTCCTCTTGCACTTGTCACACCGTCTCGACAGCAACCGAACACACTCATATCACACTCCGGCTCTTCAGTTGGAATTGGAGTTGGAGTCGAAACAACAGGGCAGCACACCTGAGCAGTGATGTCACATGACGACTCTTTAGGGCAGTCATTATCTTCACTACAGCTAAGGTAATTCCCAAATGAATTGAGCAACGGCTCTACTTCACCAAGACAAATAGCACCTGAAGAGAAACACAGCACGTCACACATAACATGAAGGGTGACTCACACAAGATGCTACAAAGTAAGTGAGCAACACAACAAATAACATGCAACCCTGCTGCCACACCAGCAGTATGATCAATATGAATGAAATCTATGATTTGTAAGGTTGTGGGCCACGTTCAGCACTTTCAAGTGTAAATGGTAGTTTGTCTCCATTTTCTACAATTAGTTGATGCTTGTAACTCAGTGATGTCTAAATGTTAAAATCACGAGATTCTTGTGGTGACAGACAGACAGACACATAAAGAGACAGACAGAGAAACAGACAGAGAGACAGACAGACGGCCACATAGACAGACACACAAACAGACAGACACACAGACAAACAGACAGAGACAGACAGACACACAAACAGACAAACAGACAGACAGACACACAAACAGACAAACAGACAGACAGACAAACAGACAGACAGACAAACATACAGACACACAGACAGATGACAAACCAATCACTAAATGACTTCACCCTGCTTACACATGTGGTGGGTATTAACATAGTCTGTCAAACTCACCTGAATACTCTATAGGATTTTTGCCACTCGATGTCGGTTCTGTAGTAGGTTTAGATGTTGGTTCACTCGTCTCAATCTCTTCTACATAAAACAGATAAACGTAAACACACACACACACACACACACACACACACACACACACACACACACACACACACTCACACATGCACACACACACACCACACACACCACACACACACACACACACACACACACACACACACACACACACACACACACGGACACACACGGACAAACACACCACCAACAAAAACTGCTTTCTTACAACGTACCATCACATGTTCCATTTCTATACGTAATCATCCGCTTCTCCACACACGACGTCCTTCTTACAGCACAGTCTGTTGCATACGTCACCTCGTCACTGCCACACACAAGAGTTGTCGTCTCTGACATACAAATCGGACAATGACAGCCATCGTCCATGCAAACACCATAAAATGGGCAAGGTGTATCATCTCCACATGTGACTGGATCATCAGATGGCGTCGGCTCCTCTCCACTTGCGGATAAGACAACTGTAGGTGTTTCTACTGTTACAGACTTAGTGACAGTTGGGACAGTAGAATCTGGTGGAGATAATGTGCTAGAAGCTGCTGTTGGAATAGGTGCCGTAGGTGCAACTGGACAGGCTGGGAAAACCGAGCAAAGATTGGAGGCATCAGCCATATTGGATGATATTTGTAGCTTCTCAATGATACCCTGTAGGCGATAAAGTGAGAAATGCCGTATGATAGACAGATACTACAAGTAGGCAGATAGGCTGGCAGGTAAGCAGACACATCCATCCATGCATGATACAATACATTATGCATATATATATATATATATATATATATATATATATATATATATATACAGACAGACAGACAGACAGACAGATGGACAAACACACAGACAGATGGACAGACACATAAACAGACAGCAAGTAAACAGACACACAGAACAACAGACAAAGACAAACAGTCAGCCAGACAGACAGACAGACAGACAGACAGATGGCCAGACACATAAACAGACAGCAAATAAACAGACCCACAGACAAACAGACAGACAGATGGACAGACACATAAACAGACAGCAAATAAACAGACACACAGGCAAAGAGACAGAGACAAACAGTCAGACAGATGGACAGACACATAAACAGACAGCAAATAAACAGACACACAGGCAACGAGACAGAGACAAACAGTCAGACAGACAGACAGACAGACAGACAGACAGACAGACAGACAGACAGACAGACAGACACACACAGACACACACACACACACACACACACACACACACATACAGATAGACATACACACAAACAGACAGCAAATAAACAAACACACAGACAGACAGACAGACAGCTGAGACAGACATAAAACAGCAAGATAGAATTACATCAAGTAAATCAACTACTAAGTGCTACATCTACTAACGTGATAGTTGCTGTTGGACAAATCATTAGATCCAATACTGATGTATCCATCCATCGACACCTTCGTATTCCTCGGAATCAAATGCGTATGCACTAACTCACAGTCAACGTACAAACTCACACTCAACTCCGAAACAGCAAAAGCAAAACGATGATTTTGTCCATCAGTAAGATCCTTAGTAAACTCTACACTCTGAGTTTTCCCACTGACGTTTGCATATATAAACTCCACTGTATTGGGTGTGAGTCTCACACCCCAAGCGGGTGCCGCATCAAACATAGATACCAAGAAATACGACTCGTCACCTGAAATCTGCTTCGACTGCCCTAATATGGCAAATTCACGTGGAAATTCGTTGTAACCGTCAAACACGTTGGCAACTTTTCTATGCAAAATAGGACCCCGAGTTGGATCGAAATAGAAAGCCATGAGGCTGACATCGGGGCATGTGCTTTCATCTGTATTAATATAAACACCATTGGGGAGACTTGTAACGCCTAACATATCAAGGAGATTGATTGGTCCTAGAGAAAGAGAGCAATAATTGTTCAATCATGATTTAGAGTTGTGTGGTGTGTGCATGTGTGTGTGTGTGTGTGTGTGTGTGTGTGTGTGTGTGTGTGTGTGTGTGTGTGTGTGTGTGTGTGTGTGTGTACTCTATTTTCCACCATAACTGTATTGTAACTGTTTGAATGTTTGACAACAAATAGAAACGACATTCTGACCTTTAATGGTCTCCACTATTCTGTTGTCTGGTTCTGGATCAACAATCTCGACAGTTCGTACTGCAACAACGTAAACTTTAATATTACTGAACATGTCTGTTGACTTGATATGCTGTACTTTAATTATTTCTCAACTAAACAAGATGTGTGTGTGTGTGTGTGTGTGTGTGTGTGTGTGTGTGTGTGTGTGTGTGTGTGTGTGTGTGTACAGACAGATGAGCAACAAGACACATCTAGTTATAACCCTTCCAGAAAGCTGTTTCCTAGCAATAGCTCCAGTAATGATACCACAAATCTCTCACAAGACTAACATCTTACACTCCACCAGTATAATTGCAATTTTCTTACCTACACAAGTAGAATCATCTCCAAACGTTTTTCTAGTTGTCACGCCATCCGGACAGCATCCAAACAGAGAGTTGTCGCACTCACTTCTTACCACTATAGACATGACAACCTCTTACTATCAAGTGTTTAGTATACACTTCACGCAATTGTACGTAAGTACCATGGTAGCAGTTGCTACACAGTTGGTACACACACACACACACACACACACACACACACACACACACACACACACACACACACACACACACACACACACACACACACACACACACACACACACACACACACACACACACACACACACACACACACATAAGTAGTTGCTACATAGTTGCTGTACATAGTTGCTACACAGTTGGTACACACACACACACACAAGTAGTTGTTAAGTAGTTGCTGTACACATAGTTGCTACACAGTTGCTACTTACACACACGTACATTTGCTACACAGTTGCTACTTACACGCACGTACATTTGCTACATAGTTGCTATTTACTAAACACAAGTACATTTGCTACATAGTTGCTACATGTCCACCTATCCAACTTCCCACCTTTGAAGGTGACAAGTGTTAGAAACTACGCGACAGCTTGCCACATCTGCTTACAATTAGTGTGCGAAATGTTTTGCCTCCCACCCAATACTGTTACGCTCGCTCTTACTTCAATAGATACATTAACACACAAAATGCTGTACAAACACAAGCGTACTAGCAAAAGAACAGGCAACCCTGAATCGTATACACAATTACATCCCAATATTTTAATAACACGAGAGGCAAAGGAAGACCAATGCAGTGCAGTGACAGTGCAGGGAGGAGATGAAACGTATAGCAGCGAGAAATGTGCTGTTTTGAATCAGTGAGCGCGAGGCGTCATCGTGCAGCACAGCGCTAACACCCGATACAAGCCATTGAGGTACAATGTAACGTCAAGTTGCACCTCATGTAGCAAGCGACAACATCGATTTACATGCACATTGGTTGAGACAACACTGTAGCAACGTCCTCCCGTCCCATGAGACGCTCAAGACGTCCTCTAGCTAGTCCCATGAGACGCTCAAGCTACGTCCTCCCAACTCCAAGAGGCACTCACCAGCAACAACAACACAACACACAGCCACGTAGCAGCTACACTCATACAAACATACATACATACCGTCAACTACTTCCACAGTTTGATCAAGACTCAACAACTGCATCGGCGCGACCCCATCAGCAAAGCTCACATTGTCAGCATCCCAGTAGTAATTCAACGTCAAATGCTCGTCAGTGTCGATCATGAGAAAGAACAAGAGCGTGTCTCCTAACTCCACCTCATTACGGCAGTCATCCTCAGGCCCGAAGCCCATCACAAACACCGGTGCCGGCTCGACGAAGTCCGACGGAAAGTGGGATTGCCCTTTATAAATCCAATAGACAAGAATCTCGGCTGCGTACTGCGATGAGTCGTTCGAGCGAAGGAGTTTCTTCACTTGCCCGCTCACGACCACGTCAGCCGCTCGAGCTCTAGCCTGGACGTCTACAGGCTGTCTGTTGAGACAATCGCGCTCGCATGCGGCTTGTGAGGCGAGGAAAACGACGAGAATCGGGAGGAACAGTTTGGAAAGCATAATTGACGGTTGGAAGGCGATCTATGATTGCGTTAGAACGTTTATATTGCCGAGCCGGGAGAGTACTGCCGGCTTGGCTAATGCCCGACTGTTGCGACTGCGGTTAACGTTGGGAGCGCGGTGATTGGCCAATTTGTTGATAACGACGAGTCGGTCATTGATGAGAGTGAATGTCTTCTAGCGAATTAGAATCGAAAACGCCATGTTGAGTTAGAAGATAGCACTTCCGATACAGAGTTGTCGCTATACGAAGGCAGAAAGTCTTCAAGCAAGGGCAGAGAGAGGGAGAGTGTAAGATAATCATGTGTTACCGTAATTAGATTAGCGGCATGGGGCCTTACGATGTCCCGTATAATAGTACAAAAATAATCTTAGCGCGCGTGAAAAGACGATTGTGATACTGTACAGTGTACGGTACAGCTGTCACAGGGTTTTCTCTCTCACCGCAGGGAGCTAGCAGGCTAGGTTGTGAAACCTTCTCCTAGGATTAGAGTCAGGGTTGGAGTCCAGGGTTATGATTAGGGTTATGGGTTAGGGTTAGGGAGCTGCAAACTGTAGCTAGGCGGGAGGAAGTTGGGCCCTTAGGTCAGAAATTTTACTAAGTCTGGCGGAGGTTTGTACATGGTCTTGCGTGGGTTGTACCCTGTGACACTGTTTCTCAAAACAAATGTATAAAATTAATGCATGCAATTAATAATTAGGCATTATAGCTGGTCAACCGCATATATTAGGTAGATAGTACAGCAGTAGACTATTTGGTAAACTGCTTTTTTGTTTGGTTTGTTTATTTCATTTTACGGAGGGAAAACAATTCAGATTAGAACTCTGATCTACCATTGTGACACAGACAGACAGACAGACAGACAGACAGACAGACAGACAGACTCCCTCAGCACTCAATTCTTTTATCATTAGTGTACTTTTAGTTGTCTCTTTTGCCTCAGAAAATATGTATACACTTACCTATGAACACTATAAAGCATTTAGCTTTAGTCGAGTAGTTTCTGCTGTGATGTATGATAGTGTGATTGTAAGAAATAAATGATTCTTGACAGACAGACAGACAGAATGTCTTCAATGAGATTTGTTCCCCTCGTCATGGAACACTTTGGTCGCTGGGGTGAAGAAGCCACAAAGTATCTACAGGAACTATCTCGCCGATCATGTGATGATGCTGGCAACAATAACTGCAATGAGTTTATGTGCTTTTGGCGAAAGCGGTTTTCAATAACACTACAGCGGTGCAATGCAAAGACAATAGCAAAAAAAATTTCTATTCTTACCTTTAATAGTTGTAACACTGTAGATGACTTTGTCACACAATTTTACATACATTAGGTATAGATAGCAGTATAGTTGTAGTGGCCGCATAGAGCCTGCTTAAACTCACCTTCTCTTCATTAGCCTGTAGTAGTGTTCATGTTTGAAATATATGAGGATTGACAGACAGACAGACAGACAGACAGACAGACAGACAGACAGACATATGTTTTTTTATGTCAGACTGTCTCATATGTAGGATCCATGTAGGATACCAACATAGTTGTTTTAGCTTCACTTTCATGTAGAGTTAAAGTTGAAGTGACTGCATAACTGAATACCTTTGACAGACAGGCAAACAAACAGACAAGCGACAGACAGACAAGAGTCTGACTTCCAATAATCATGATGACATAGATAACTCAGTTTTATGTTCATTAGATTGATGGATATAACGGACCTATAGGGCCTATTGATTTCACTTTTAGAGTTTGCTACTAGCTACTTTACTTAGCCTGTAATAGTAATCATGTTTGAAGTATACTACCATTGATAGACAAGTGACAGACTGACAAACAAACAGACAGACAATCAGATGGTTAGACAGACTGTGTGTGTGTGTGTGTGTGTGTGTGTGTGTGTGTGTGTGTGTGTGTGTGTGTGTGTGTGTGTGTGTTTGTGTGTGTGTGTGTGTGTGTGTGTGTGTGTGTGCGTGCGTGCGCGCGCACGTACGTGTGTGTGTGTGTGTGTGTGTGTGTGTGCGTACGTGTGTGTGTGTGTGTGTGTGTGTGTGTGTGTGTGTGTGTGTGTGTGTGTGTGTGTGTGTGTGTGTGTGTGTGTGTGTGTGTGTGTGTGTGTGTATCACACTGTGTGTGTGTGTGTATCACACTGTGTGTGTGTGTGTGTGTGTGTGTGTGCATGTGTGTGCGCAGTCATCACATCTCGAGATTATTTCGAGGAATTTGACAAGAGGAGAAGAGAAGCACATTACACGGATCGCTTTCTCGACATTCTCGTTTGTGGTGCACGTGATGAGTTCATGACATCATTGATGCGGCAAAGACTGCCTGTAAAATACCGTACGTAAAACAAAGTAGCCAGTCTAACTAAATAACCACTGTGTGTTGTTAATTGTGTTTGTTGGCTTTTTGTACCTGTTTAAGTTTGTTTGTTTGTCTCTATGTTTCTAGGTTTGTCCCCTTGTTTGTCTGTCTGTCTATCTGTCCGTTTGCTCATTTGTGTTCATCCATTTTTTCATCTGTCCGTCTGTCTGTCCGTTTATTTTTGTCTGTCTGTCTGTCTGTCTGTCCGTTTATTTTTGTCTGTCTGTCTGTCTGTCTGTCTGTCTGTCAGTACGTATATTTCCATTACAATGAAATTTCCATCAAACTCTAAAAGCAAACCTAAAGTCCACTACATAATAATTACTACATAATACATTAGCCCCAAATGGGGGGATAAAACTTAAAAGAAGCTACTTAACTACAAGTTGTGCAGAGTCAGTGTTTCTACTAAGGGTCTTAGGTCCAGAACCGATCATCATGAGTTTTCTTGTCAGCACACTTGCATTGCAACGTCGCAGTTGAATTGAAAACTGTCTCCTCCATTGTGCATGTCTTAAACTCAGCAACATTTGTTCGTCCGTTCTCATCTCTCCACATACTTGCAATTGCATTAAAAGTAGTTAGTGGTTCTTTCTCCCCAATGCCCAAAGTGCTCAAAAACTAGAGGCACTACTGATAGAGATCTTGTCTGTATGTTTGTCTTGCATCGTCAAAATCCATTGGCATTGTCTGTTTTATAACATTTTATAATGTGTGCACTAACTCACATTGTCTACTGTAGGCGAGTCTGTGTTTGCACGTTGCCTTTCCTCTTTGAAAGACGAGAGAGTAACAGCTAGCAAGAGCCTGAAAGGGCCGAGTACGACCAAATATGAAGGTGACAGGAAGGAAATGGTGGAGCACATCAGACAGGTAGACAGTGAGAAGTCGTGGAGGATCTCGTTGCCCATTGATTGTGATCTGTGTGGGTGTGGTTAGGCTCTGTATACATCCAAGATTATCTCGTGTGCCCAGGGCTTCATGCTGCTAAGAGAAGCAGCAAAGGAATACAATTAACACTCAACTATGGATCAATTGTTCTCATGTGGAGAGGTGGCTGCATCATTAGAAGGTCGGGCTTCTGTCTGTCTATATGTGTGTGTATCAGTGTATACTTAGCTGTTTGAGTGTTTGCTTGTTCGTCTGTCTGTCTGTCTGTCTGTCTGTCTGTTTTTACTGACAAAATCTTACTTGCAGGCATCATGGCATAACGTCTGTGTAATGGCTGTAACTCTTGGTATCCCCACTCCATACTTCAGCACTGCTTTCGCCTTTTACGATGGCTAGAGATCAGGCAGCTTGCCAGCTAATCTCATCCAGGCACAGAGAGACTACTTTGATGCTCACACATGAGCTGCTTTCCAAACTCGGTCAATTCATCCACACCAACTGGACTGGCCGCGGTGGTTCAGTCTTGTCATCCACTTACACTGGCTGATTGTGTAGCCATTGATATCAACATTTGTGTTTCAGTTGCAGTGATGTTGTTCTGATCTTGACAGCATGAGATTGTATGTTGCTGCCATTTTAGCTCAAATGGATGTCTGTCTGATATCATTTACTCTCAACGGTTGTATTGGTTGTTCTGATGAATTAGGTGCAGTACAAGTAAGTTGTTCTCCTTGTTCTCATTGATTTCAGTTTGATATTAATAATCATTACTGATTGACATGCTGGGCTTGTAGGTTGCTAGACATAATAAGTGAATAAGAAGTGGGGAACATCTTCATTATTAGACAGACACATGGACAGACATGGACAGACTATACAAGCTGATGCTACCATCAGCACAACCAAAACTTCTCAATAGTTTTCTCGTCACAAACTGTTGTATCATTTTAATCACAATAGACTGACACTCAGCTGCAGCATTGACACACACAACTGACAAACATTTACATGGATATAAAAAGCTTCACTTACAGTCAAACGTTTTACTGTAGTTCACATCAACACAAACTGTAAAAACTGTGAGACTGACTGCTAGACTATCAAAAAGTTCAATGTCAACTCATATTGCACAGCAGACTACACACATGCAACATCATCTATTGCATTTATAACAAGCAGCAAAGTCGGATGAATTAAGACAAACAGACAAACAAATACATCACAATTATTTGCTCCTAAGTCACATCCACGGCATCTCTACGAGTGTCACTTTGTCTTCTTTGCGTTTCTTGCCGTTCACCATCCTTTTGGGAGGACATGAAGTGTAGTCATCATTCTGCTTCACTGCATTCACTTGCATGAGAGCTGCTGCTGCAGAAATGCGATCACGTGGATTCTCTTCTGCCATAGCATAGCAAATGTCCTGCAGTGGAACATAAAAAACAGCTTGAAACTGAGTTTCACGCAATTTCTTCTCTGTAGAAACTCCTGTGAATAACTCAACAAATGTGACTCCCAAGCTGTACATGTCGGCTTGTGTTGTGTTGGGTGGGGGGACTGCACCATCTTCCATAACTCGTTCTGGTGCAATGTATTCTGGACTGAGAGGACCAACAGAAAGTGACTCGTTTGAGAAGTGACAAGAGCCCAGATCAGCGATTTTGGCTTCCATGGTCTTGCTGATGAGAATATTGGTAGAGCGAATGTCTCCATGAAGAAGAGCAGGTTGTAGCTGGTGAAGATACATCACACCACACAGACATCCCACAGCTATATCCACTTGTTCCCTCATGGACAGATATCTGATTTTCAAAGCAGCATTGATCACATCTTTCAGTGATCCTTCCAAAAGCTCCATGACGATACGAAGAGGAACTTCATTCTCAACGATAGCTCCACAGATGGATACGACATTGGGGTGATGGACACGACTGGACACCGACACTTCACGTCGAATCAATGAAATATTGAAATCAGTTACTCTAACCGGTTCTTCATAAAATGTCTTGACAGCAACTGCTACACCACTCCACATGCCAACACCAACCTCTACAATACACCATCAATACACACATACACATACAGCAGAGCACCTATTATCTAGACAGCTCATCTCTGCCACCTGGTCATCATGTGACCACAAAATCAGTGGTGGAAACTAAAAATCGCAAATTACAGCCACAGCACACACAAGTTATATGAAACAGATGTAAAGATAGCCACTTGCAGTAATAAAGTCTTCATACCAGTTATCTGCATGGACACCCTCTAGTCCCAACCTGTCCGGATAACTAAATAGTGCTCTACTGTATAGCTACATGTAAACAACCAATTCACTCATTTCTGTTACCTCCATAAGCTCCTTTTCCCAACTTTAATCCAGTCATGTGTAAACTGTCATCATGGATCTGTATAACGCTGTCATATTGATGTTGAAGTCGTTGCAGCTCCTGCACTGCTCTTTCACTTCGCTGCAAGTGTCTTGCCAGATGTTCATTAGTCGTGTGCTTCTCTTGTACCTCGTGCCTCAAAACATCAATTTGTCTTCTCTGTTCTTCTATTGCGCTTCTCGTATCATTCAATAATTCTCCTTGTTGTTGCAGCTGTCCCTCTTTGTCATCTAGTTCGCTTGTCATTCTCGTGATTTCCTGCTGTAGATGATTTGCTTCTCTCTGTTTCTGTGCTGCAAGATGTTCCTGATCATGAACTGCTGTTTGCAATTGTTTGATGTCTTCATCACACTGCTGGAGAACCTGCAGCAATCTCCTTACTTCTCCGACTTGACGCTCATTCTCATCAGTGACGGTACGAGTTGCAGCCTCCTGATCAGCCAATTGCTACTGTAAAGCAGATTTCTCTGCTTGAATGGCTCGATTGCTTTCTCTGAGCTGCTCCAACTCTCTTTGTAAATCATCAACTTGAAATGCATTTGCTTGATGCTCGACTGCAAAAATAAATAGTAAAGATTAATACTCAAACAAGCAATAATTCAGATAAACAGATGAGTGAGTAAGAAGACAGAAGACCGAGTACGTAGATAGACAAACAGTCAACAAACAAATCCATCACATGAAGGTAAAAATATTTAGTGTCACCTTCCCACAGTTTGTTTAAACCAACAACATACATTACTGATACAACATGGAAAGGACTATCTGATGTGTTCAACAGATTTAAAATCTTAACATGTTAATCATGACATACAACATCCGTCTGCTTGTCAGATTTTAGTGAAATAAACAAACTTTACTTGCAACTAGAGCAGTGGTGGATAGTAAATATCTTAAAAAGAACAACAGAGTGACAGTAGATAATAGTTGTACATGTTGGATGACTGGGTTACATAAAACAAGGCAGGAATGCTGCCCATCTTTACGTTCATCCCACATCTCGTGTCGCATTACATGCTACATGTGACCTCATCATCACCAACTGACTTAGCTAATGCAAATTAGATTTGAATTGTTTGCTCACTGAATATAAGGAAAGTCACTACAGCAAAGTTTTTTTATTGTCTACAAAATTGAAAATCAGCACTTACTGTAGAATACACTTCATGAATCTAGTGACTGTATTGTGTTCTAATAAGTCTGTATCTTTAATCTAACATTTCTAAAGTACTTCAGCTTCCGATCAAACTAGTCTCAGTAGATTTTTATGGGTGCAGTCTGTAGCTACACCTTGATGCTAGTCTGGCCTCAGAGTTTGAGCACTTCTCCTATCTTCATCCAACTGTGAGAGACGCACCTGCGGCACAATAGCTTGTTGTGTTGGCTGTGAAGTTGTAGCAGCTTCAACTTTGATTTGAATGTAGAACAAGTATATGCTCTTCTTGCTATTAGTTTCAATTGTTCGATGCACGTTTCCAACTGATGATTGTGAAGACTGAGCAATAGAAAATTTGTTTTAGCTATTTCCAATGCTTCAGTAAGCTTGACTTTTGATCCATTAGATCTTACAATCTCGCGCTGACACTTGAGCATCATGATTCATGTCTTGGATGCGGCAGTAGTTGGCTGTATCTTGATCTTTCAAGCATTCTTTCGTGAATTGTGATATGCTTCCCAAACACGCGGATAATTGCTGGAGGCGATCTAAATGTCGGTATCGTCAGAAGGTGGAAATTACTATTACCAGATACATCAAGCAATGCGTTGGCATATTGGCAAGAGACTGATTTAGAAGCCTGATCAAGTAATTACAAAGTCTCATAAGGCTGCGATGTGCCTGGAGGACTGGAAGAGTAAAGGCTTTGTGTAACGTTTCTCTCCACAATGGACAATCTCCGTAGACGTGGTCGATAACTTCTGATGTCTGGCAGCCATTAAAGCGTTGATCGCTTTGAATGAGATTACAGTGGTAGAGCCAAGAATTTGTAGACAGAGCTCTATGTAGAAATTTCCAAAAGTGATCCTTGTCTCTGCTATCCGATAATTTGCACACCGACGGTAAAGACCATAGATTGTTCAGGGCCTGATTGGTTATGGAAAGATCTGATCTTTTTCATCTCGATATACAAGTACCTTCCTGAAGAGCAGGTGAAAGAAGGTTTTGATAGACTGCCCATGCTGTTGCTTGCGACAAACGTGTTGGGTTGTCAGAAAGCAAGAATAGGTACAGCTGCTGTTGCCATAACGGAGATTTCAGTGCCACATCTCTTTGCAAAAGCTGTCACCAACTCTGGGGATGGCAGCATGTACTGCACGGTAGTTTAACAGAGTCCTTCCTCAAAGAAACGTTGGGTTGATTGAGAAAAGGTTGCCAAACATGTGGTATTCCTGTTGCGCTAGACTTGTGGATTGCCATTTACAGAAATCATAGGGTTGCCCCTCAAACGTTCTGTCATTGCTTCTTCTTGGAAACCTGAAACGGTGGTGATACAGTTTCCTAAACAGTTCCGCCATATTTCTAATAGTGTGCGGTAGTACTCCAACAATCGTTGCACCTGTCTTTGGTGCGGTCGGTGAAATGGCATAGTAAAGCAAGATAGACCGGTTGTATAGGGTGTTCCTAAATTGGAGTACTAGTGTCGAGCTAAGGTCTTCCATGGCGCTTTGATGTTGTTATCAAATAACCGCGGTATCCATGTTGCTGCTATCGCCCAGAAGCGTAGTCGCACGTGAAGTATCCATAGTCCCCCGCATGTTACTGATCCCATACACGCTGTTCGCTTAACTAGGGGTCTTCTATCCCACAAAAAGTCCCAGAATCTTTGTTGGATTACATTAACTACGTCTTGCGGTGGATGGATTACATGAGACAAGTACGTCACTTTGGAAAGAGCAGAAGACAGAATTACTGTAGATTTGCTTCGATAGGACAAAGATCTCTTTTTCCAATAGCATAAGGTACGTTCTATCTTTTGCATTGTTGCATTCCAATTTACTCTGACAGTGCGTTGGTAACCACGGTGTAAGTTGATTTCTAATATCTTGATATTTCTGGTGACCAGTTTATTTCTAACGGGCTGTCTGTCTTGTTCAACCATGAACCGAGCCAGAAACCTTGGGTTTCTCTAAATTCAATTCCGATCCCCAAGCTTTTGCATAGATTCCAAACATTTCTTTTAGTGTTGTCCATTCATTGTCCAATGACACATAGCACGTGGTATCATCCGCATATAATGCAATTTTTACAATAGTTGGACTATCTGGAAGGCGGATTCCAGTGAGAGCTGTATGGCGCCGGACGTTTGCACTCAACGGTTTGGCTGTAAGAGTGGCGATAGTGGACAACCTTGTCTAACTCCTCGTGAGATAGTGATCAGTCTCGTTTTCCATCCGTTTACAATGATGTGGCTGCCTCTTTGCTGTTATAGAAGCTTTATCCACGATTTGAAATGATCTCCAAAGCCAAAACGTCCAAGTGTCAAATTGAGGTAAGTGTGGTTGACTCGATCAAACGCTTTCTCTTGATTGGTGTTTATAATGGCACTTTGTAACCCTTCGGCTTCGCAATAGTCAATGATATCTCGCGTGATCACTACGTTATCTAGAATACACCGCCCTGGAATGCTACATGATGTTTAAGCTGGGTCTATGATGGAGTTTAGAACTTTGCCGAGTCTGTTTGCCATTACTTTCGCAATGATCTTGTAATCGGTATTTAACATTTAACAATGTGATTGGCCGCCAGTTTTTTAGGTCTTTGCGTTCACCTTTTTGTAGATCAGCCGAACTAGACCTGCTCTTTGTGAGTGGGTAAGTCTGCCATCTGAAAAGCACTCCCGGAATACTTCCTCTAGGTCCGGTTGTAGGATGACCCAAAATTGATTATAGAATTCTGCTGGCAGTCCGTCTATACCTGGAGATTCCCTGGTTTAAGAGATCTGGCTGCTGTCTTGAATTCATCATCCAAAAAGTCTTTCTCCAGAAATTCTATGGCATTTAGTGAAAGGCGGTCTACTAGTGGTGTAAGAAATTCGTTTACCTCTTGAGGATCAACTGGTTCTTCTTTAAATAAGTTTTTGTAGAATGTAATTACCTCTGAGAGCATTTCGATCCTCGTCGTTACACTCGGTTTGTCTTCTATTTTAATCTCTGTAATATGTGCTGCCCATGCTTTCGACAATTCGAGTGCAGCTGCAAACCATTTCGACGTTTCTCCTGATTCGAGGGAAATTACTCTCACCCGAATCAGATGATCTTGTGCCTTTGTTTCTAGTATAGATTGCAGTTTGTTTTTGGCTACTGCTAGATCTGCGTGAGCGGATGCAGAACTAGTTGTCGACTTATTTGTCAGCTGCACAAGTTTCCATACCAAACTAGTTCTGTGATCTCTTTTCCAACTTACTCGTCTTTTAGAGTACAATATAGTCGTTTCTTTTATCAGTGCTTTACCGCAATCCCACCATTCTGCTATGTTTCGAAATTGTTCTTTTTCTAGTCGAAAGTCAGTCCAAAAACAACATCCTCAGTTGCAATATACTTCATCATCTAGCAAGCAGACGTTGACTTTCCATGTTCCCGGTTGTCTGGCTGACATTTGTGGGTCTGCAAGCTGGATTAAGATAGGCATGTGGTCACTATAAATGGTGAAGCAAGCATATCGTATTTCTTCACAGATGATGACAGGGATATGGATATGAAGAAGTAGTCTAGTCGCAAAGAACAATTGTTTCTGGACCAAGTGTGACTTGCATGGGGTTGTCAGGTGGGTTCGACGGTAGCAGTCGTCAAGCGTGAGCCACTCAATGGGTAATTTCTAACGTTGATGGTTGTTGATCCAGTTGCCAGTTTATAACTTCGTTAAAATCTCCACATACAATGTGATGAGGATTGGATTGCTTGTGTTTTTGCAAAGAACGCCAGTCTCTGTGCTACATTGTTCGGAGCGTAAACGTTAGTGATTCGATAGACGCCTGAGTCAACAAGGATATCTACTATCAACAGACGTCCTTCATAACTACTTTTGTTCAGGGAAGGCTCAGAGACGACCGTGATCACTCCACAGGAATGATTGGTTCCAGGAGAAATAAATATTGAATTATTAGGAAAATATTTACATAGCATTGACAGATCGTCTAGACCTAAATTGGTTTCTTGCAGATACAACACAGAGATGCGGTGGGCATGATACCAATGAGCAAGTAATGATAGTTTCTTGTCGTCATGGAGACCGCAAACATTTAGGGTTACAAGGTTAATGATGTTAGGATACATTTATGGAGTAATTGTCAGGGTTCTTATAAACACAGCATTGAAATTCGGTAAGGATTGATGTACAAGGAAAAGAGAAACTCATTACGCGTTTACATTACATAGCAAATTGGCGGGATTCAGGACTTGAAAGAAGATCTCCTACTCCTGCTTCCTCTTCTTTTAGGCTTTGGTTCTTGTATGGTTTTCGTTTGTTTTGGGGTTAGTTCGAGAGTTTTGTCTTTTGGGCATTTTGACTGTTATTGTTATCAGAATCTTTGCCCATTGTGTCTATCACGAGCTCTCCGGTTTTGTCTTCTTCGGATAGCGTCTCTTGATACGATACTAGGGTGTCTTGATCCGGTGCATTACCACATTCCGATGACCAATCATCGCTGTGCCAACAAAAGTCCTAGGCAAGGGGTGACTGAGAATCTTCATTACACATTTGTATTTGACTCGCATTTAGAATTTCGTCAGGGCTGGGTTCGACTATATGCTCTCTATCGTCTTGACTCTCGTTGATTTGTGACATGGGATACTTATATTTATGAGAGTCGATCGGTAGTGTGCCATCATCTCTCAATTAACTTAGAAATTCTTCTTCTGTGTCATTGTTATTAGTTGTATTCTGCCATACATGGTCATCCTCTGTGTCATCGTTAATTGTATGTTGCAGAAGCTGTTTCGGACATTCTCGAATTAGATGCCCTACCAAACCACATTGGAAACAGGTAGGAGGTTGACCCACACGGCGTACGTATACAGCCAAACGATATCCTTTGATATACAGGTATACCTTGGGAGATCTTCCGTAGGATCAAATATTTTGAACACTCTTGTTCTGTTTCAATATTCGTCAACCTATATTTTCGCCGCAGCACGTAAGAGTCTACTCGTCCATGTTTTTACAGTTCCACTATTATATGTTTGTCTTCTAATCCATATGGCATTTTAATTAATACTTGCAAATGCGGGAGGGATGCCGTTAGGTGTCAGTTCTTTTTTTGGTTACGCAGCATCACTCCTGATCGAAGTAAAGTATCCCTTGCCTGTATGCTTTACTAGTGTATGTGAATTAATTGCCATGCTCGATTGTAGTTCATAGGTGTAACACAAGCTATGTGTTCTTCCGGTATATGCTGCTGGAAAGCCTCTATCATCTCCTCAGCGCTAACGTCTTCAAGACCCTTCATGTCAAGTCTCAGTCACAATGGTCTTCTAATTACCATCCCTAATGGGGCCCGCCAAGTGTTGGCACCAAACACTCACACTCGTCCGCTAGCTGGATGCTTGACCACTACCTACCTACTCTATACCACCTCCTACTTCCACTATTATTCTTACTGACAACAACACGGTCAGTAGGCTAGCCAATCCCGTACAATAGCTAATATGCTACTGTAATACAAACAGCCTCCTGTAGCTAACGCATCTTATGCCTTGAAATCGCTTTTTGTTGCAAAAAACACCTATAGAGCTCAGAACTACACAGCACAGCAAATTTTGGCTGCCGCCATCCTATAAGGAAGTCACTACAGCACAGTTTATACAAAAATTTCCTGCAAAAATAATTGTGAGCTCATAAGTAAATGAGTGTATACCTTGATGATAAGAAACAGCTCGTTGATGTTGTTGCAAAATGTCGACTGCTTCTTGATCTTTCTTTAGCATTCGTAAGCAATAGCTCAGATCTCGAATTGCTATACACACAATAAGATAGAACTTGTACTCTGTCCACTTTCTATCATTTCTAATCATTTCATGTGACAACAAACCTGCACTTGTTGTGGGATGTACGCATACACCCACACCCAAAATATTGACACTTTCCTTCAAGATCCTTTCTGCTTCTTCCCACTTCTGTTGCCTTAAAAGGACTTTAGCGACACCAAATAAACCTGAATACAAATAAACATTCTACAGTTAAAACAAAACAAAATATGACTCTAGACAATGAATTACTTCTTCCTCTTATTGGGTGTTCCACACCTATTGCTTTGCTCATCATTTCTGATGACTCGTGGAACAACTGCAAAGCAGCCATTTGTTGGTCTTGTTTCACTTGACACTCTGCCATACAACAAAGAGCTGAACAAAAGGAACAATAAACATAATTAAGAGACAATTCTCATATTTACAATCTCTCACTTATAGCAGTCTCCCAATGGTTGGTTGGTAAAATGTGTCTTTGCATTCTTGCTGCTTCTTGCAGTATCCTATTGGCACGCTTGTAGCCACCCCTTATCACCAATACTTCTCCCATTTCACTCAACACTACACAACACAACACAAGTCAGCAACGTATGTCACACATCTAACACACTGACAAGTTCAATGATTATCTCAATGTTACTGTCAACATTAAACTCTTCAAACTCATTTCCATCTTGTAACTTACCACGTGCCTTCAAGTGCCCTTCTCCCATCTTTTGAATCCATCTATCAGCCTGTTGTAACAATTTTTTCACTTCCTCTTCTGTTCCTTCATTTAGTTGAATTGCATAAGCCAATAGAGTAGCAGCTACTCAAACACAATCAGCAACAACAAACAACATTTCAATTCACACACCATACTCACCTCGTCCTTTACTATAGTTGTTATCCGTACTGATCGCTAAACCATAACCTTCTCTCATCACATCTTCTGCTTCTTTTGTTAGACATTGAGAGAAAAGACAACGTGACAACCATAAACAAGCTAAACAACAAAATACACTTAAATCAAAAGTCATTGATATCAATATTTTAAAAGCCTTAATGTTAATAAATAAAATGTAAAATCCTTTATCAATAAATTCAAATTTCTACAAAACAAAATATCACAAACCAATATTTCATATTTAATAAATAAATGTTTGATTCAAGATTAGCAATTTTACCAGCAAATGAATCAGCATTCTTTATTCTTTTCTCACATCACACAAATAAATACAAACCAGCAAACATCATAATCACGACTGCAATTTTCCATCATAAATACACACACACTCTAACATCAGCACATAGTCACACCTCGTTACTCTGACATCCAATAAACTCACATCCTTGCTTTCCCACAAACATACACGTACAACCAATTTACAAATGTGACACAATTAAAGCCCTCATCTCCACATTACCAATAATCTGACAGTTGCATCAATACAACAAACATGCTTGCAACGACCACATCTGACCGTATCTATTAACATTCACAAATGCAACACAAAGACTCGTATAAAGTCGTGCTTCTCCACTTTCATCACTTCCCTCCACTTAACTAAAGACGTTGACTTCAATTCACAATGTCTAAATTCACTTTTCTTCTCTCTTTGTCTATTTGTCCTCCTTGACGACCCGTTTATGTGTTCCTCTCATCTCTTACACTCTACACAAGCTGCAACACTACATTACTTCATTAATTAACAAACTCATAAACCTAACACTCAATATTACATTCACTTACAAACTCACAACATCACTCTTACTCACTTGATGCCATGATGACTTTGTTCACAGAAGACAATCTACGGCGGATGTTGAGTGACTCTCTTAGATGTTCTGTTGCTCTTACATACTTGCCCTGATGGTATAGATACCCTCCCATATTGTGTAACACTAAATTAGAGACACAACAACACAACAGTCAGTCACGTCATCTCTTCTAGTCGTAGTCTCTCTTCACAGTCTGTCAGACCCTCCCAACATCTTCACCTCTCAACACACACTACACTAGACATAGTGCACATAAATCATAATGAAAATCTAGCTGCACTACTCACATTTCTACTTTTCTTTTACTTTCTTCTGCATTAATATTTCCCTAGACACTAAATTAAAGATAGAATGCATTTTCCTTGCTGCTCTCACTTGCTGTGGCTCTTTGTATTGCTGTATTACTAGAAAACTCTTGTCACAACCAGCTATGCTACTCTCATTGTTCTACATTCATTTCTGACAAAGTATGACTTGTATCTGTTGATGGACGGCTCTTCAATATCCAACAATATTACAGCAGGATGTCACTCACACAAACACCAGTTATCCCAACACGTCCGTCTACCAGACACAGGCTGCCTCCCACTCACCTTAGCTTTGCACACAAAACAATACCTACTGCAAGAGTACGACCCGTCCTCATCTGTGATTGACAAAATGTAGCAACTGCAAATTAGAAGCAAACTAGAGTGGTTCTGTCCATAGAAGAGAAGATACAAATTTGTAAGAAAGCCTCACGTGGCTGCAGCTACGTCTGCATTGCTCAAGACTTTGCAATTGCGAGCTCTACCATGTGGGACATCATCAAAACAAAGAACAAACTGCAGACATTCCACTCTCACCAGTCCCACACGTTAAACGATTTGCTTAGCTGTAGTGAGTAGACGTCATGCAATTATCTGGATTATTCAGAGTTATGAATAGAGCAGGTCCCAAAGTCTTCACATAAGTCACATCCTACTGTAACTTATGCAAAACACAAAAATTCTGCTATAAATTGTAATTCTCTTAATGGAAGAACAAATTGCCATCATAACGAAAACAAATGATGTCAAATGAAGAATATGGAAAAAAAGCAAATGCAACAAGATTTAATAAAACTTTGTCCAAATTACTAATTAATGACCAAAATTGTTGTTCTGTAAAATAATATAAAATATCAAATTAATATCAATCCTGAGTTCATATTCAATAAAACATTAATTGACAAACAAACTGTTGACAGAACTGATGAAATGAACGATTTTAGATGTAACCCTCAACTTTACTATCTAAATTTCCTGTAAACGGTCAATAGAGGTTGAAAGCGTTGTGTTAGTGAGATAAACTCATAACAATGAATAAAACAGAAATCACACTTACCTGCAGACAGAAATTCTTCATGTTGAGGTGTAATATCTCGTACAATAGACAAACATTGTTCTGTAAACTTTACAGCGTCATTCACTTTATGTTGCTCATCTAGACACCTTCCCAACCAACTAAGTGCTTCCAACAAAATTTAAATAGAATAGTTGATATCAATAGATCTCTACACCTTCACACATTTACACACTAACCACGTGCTTTCTCTATTGGTGCATGTTCTACTGTCTCGAAGAGTAACAGCAATTTATGGTAAATTCTTTCCGCATCTACAAAGTTTCTCTCATTCAACAGTTTCCCCGCTCTCAAATATAAATCTGTAAACGAAAACGAACAAAACTGAAACAAACACTACATCTCCACCCACAAATGATACCATTAGGGTTAGCAGTAGACTGACGTTCCGCCATATAGCAGCAACTTGCTCAGTGCACAATAGGGAGGGGCTTAGCATACACGTTGTGCACATGCGCAGTCAGAAAACCCATTCAGGGAAGGATTGGGGCAGTAGACATGGACATCATTCAGGTAATCAAACAAACCAATATTCTCGTCTCTATTTCTAATTGTTTCGTTATTCTTTATTCTCAGAGCAAATTTGAGTTGTAGTGAGTGCACAGACTAGACTTGAAACGTGGAGAAGGTTCGACTCAAATTAGTGTAGAAATTATATAGTGAAACGCCCACGCCCACGCACGTTCTTGGTGTGTGTGTGTGTGTGTGTGTGTGTGTGTGTGTGTGTGTGTGTGTGTGTGTGTGTATGTGTGTGTGTGAGTGTGTGTTTGTGTGTGTGTGTGTGTGTTTGTGTGTGTGTGTGTGTGTGTGTGTGTGTGTGTGTGTGTGTGTGTGTGAGTGTGTGTTTGTGTGTGTGTGTGTGTGTGTGTGTGTGTGTGTGTGTGTGTGTGTATGTGTAGCCTTGGCCTCCCAGTCTCGTGTAGCACCGATTCAAAATCGTCCTCCACGGATCTGGGATGGTACCGCCTCTTCTCAACATATTTCGGTTGGTCCTAGGACCAGCATTAGTGTTCAGTTTCATAATGCATAACTTTCCAATTACAGCTGAAGACATCTCATGCATATCTGTTGTCTACCAAAGACTACACTGTACACAAACGATGACTTTTAGTGCGCTCTTCACGCAAACTCACGTCCCTACATGTCGTGGTTTGTATTCTGCACCTGTCAACGGCAGTAACGACACCTAGTAGAACCATTTGTTCAAACCAATCCTTCAACATCTACACTAGCCAGCCAGCTGCATTCTCAACAACTTTATAATCACGTCTACTAGACAAAGTCTTGCGGAGAATTCACGGCAAAGTTTTGTCACGATTTCGTGGCAATTCCGGACGATCGAGTCACAGCGGATGCTAGCGGATGCGCACATTACGAATTTTCATCGTGAATTTGCGGCTCCATGTGCGACTAAAAGCTACTTGCAGCGGATTCACGGCGATCAGACACATACCGATCGTGTCCGTGGCACCATTAGTAAAAAAAGTGTTTTCTAACGTCCCGTTCGTGTTCCCTACTAACACACAAATGATAAAACCGTAGCTACTGTAAACACAAAGGTACCCGTGCAGCGGGATGCGACATGATGTTCTAGCGCTACCTGTCTTCGTCGTTCTTGTATTACAGCTGTAATTGGAAAGGTATGCATTATGAAACTGAACACTAATGCTGGTCCTAGGACCAACAGCAATATATTGAGAAGATGCGGTACCATCCCAGACCCGTGGAGGACGATTTTGAATTGGCGCTACATGGGTCTGGGAGGCCGAGGCTAGTGTGTGTGTGTGTGTGTGTGTGTGTGTGTGTGTGTGTGTGTGTGTGTGTGTGTGTGTGTGTGTGTCTGGGTGTGTGGTGCTGTAGCTCAATTTGTTAGAGAGTGCATTTGGAGAATGAAACATCTGGGACCTTGCAAGGTTGCAGGTTCAAGTCACAGTGATGGCTAACTATGGCATAATTTCCTCAAGCAAGAAACTTACACACAATTGCTTTTCTCAACTCAGGAGTATAAACGAGTACCTGGTCATTGACTGGGGTGGCCTTGACTGCTGGTTGGCAGTAACATCATTCAGCAGACGGGTACTTGTGGGCCTTGGTGTCTAGTCCCAGAGCTGCACCATAGTCGGTAACCTGGATGACTCCAGCCAAGCTCCAGGAGGATTGTAGCGCTAGCCCTAAGCCTCCACGTAGTGCATGGAGGCCTTGTCTCTAGAGGCAGGGGGAGTTATCTCCTCAGCTGACCTTACAGTTGACGTCAAATGACGTGGAGGGCTTGACATTTGTCCATGTTTGTGTGTGTGTGTGTGTGTGTGTGTGTGTGTGTGTGTGTGTGTGTGTGTGTGTGTGTGTGTGTGTGTGTGTGTGTATGTGTGTGTGTGTGTGTGTGTGTGTGTGTGTGTGTGTGTGTGTGTGTGTGTGTGTGTGTGTGTGTGTGTGTGTGTGTCATTGGGACACTTAGCTCGATGCCAGACCATAGAATACCAAAGTGAACCTTCTTTGGTTGGTTGCCTCAGCGTCACCCCAGATGTTGTCCAAAGAAGAGATGGAGAGATATGATGAGAAGAGATTTTAAAGACATTGAATTATCAGAGGAGGAATGGTATGATGAGGCTGTTAGATTGAGAGTTGGCTGGAGTACATTGTGTCGTGATGGTTTGGAACGTTGGAGAGAGAGAATGGGGACATGTGCTCGTGTGGGAGTCAGGGATGTGATGTGTGAGGTGTGCTCCAGGACCTTTAGAAGACAGAGTGATAAGGTGAGACACAAGTGTATGGAAGAGAGAAGGAAACCTATAAGTAACAACAGGGTGCAATCCAATGTTCAAATTGTTTCAAAATGGTTTCGAAGTAAAGGAGGATTGACAGTTCACAGATGTTTAGAATTCTAGCAATCACAATGTTCATTCATTGGACTTGTTGCCTCTTGGAGGCAAGCGTGACCGTTTTTACGGTAGCTTTTGAACAGGACAGGACAGGACAGAGGTGTGTGTGTGTGTGTGTGTGTGTGTGTGTGTGTGTGTGTGTGTGTGTGTGTGTGTGTGTGTGTGTGTGTGTGTGTGTGTGTGTGTTGTAGTTGTTGCTTGTTGTTGCTACAGGTAACACTCAGTCTTAACACTGAGACTTAATCAGAGCTGCAGTCATTGTAAAGTAGGTTTGTATGTTTGTGTTGATAGCACACATTTATGCTATTTTTGTAAATTTTTTTGATTGTGTTTGTTGACTTCTTGTATCTGTTTTAAGTTTTATTAGTTTATCTGTTTGTAAGTTTGTCTGTTGTCAGCCTGCCTACTTGCCTGTCTGTCTGTCTGTCTGTCTTTTGGTCTGTCTGTCTGTCTGTCTGTCTGTCTGTCTGTCTGTCTGTCTGTCTGTCAGTCGGTCGCATTTTTTAGTCTTGGTCTACCAACTGCCTTTAATTAAGTTATGTATATATATAAACAAATGGGAATGTGGAGTAGAACTGGATGGAACTGGTTATCATCTCACCTGCACGTTTAGCAGTGGACCAGTCTGGCAACGCGATGCTATAGTGTCAGGATGGTGCAGTTGTTTGTACGAGCTCCAACTGCATTATTGCAAGGAGCCAAGAGATCAGTACATCGAGTCTGAGAATTGCCTTGATATTTTGGTGTACAATGAATCACGCACACAGTTGCATGTGAGCATGGCTCACCCACCCTTGGAGCAAGGAAATTCTAATCAGCATCTGAAGAAGTAAGCTGTGCAGCTGAGAGACGTGAGATGAGAAAGAAAAGCAAATACAAAGCTCTGTCAGTTCAGGATGGCACAACATCTAACTTAGTTCTTCTGGTCTTTGAACACTTTGGGTTCTGGGGTCAGGAGGCTGATAACTTCCTGAACTCACTCTCAAAAGAAATCAAAAGATTCGAAGGGCAGAAGTACTGAAGCCGACTTCAGGACAAGATGGCGTTGGCATATTTCTATAATTATCCAGAGATGTAATGCTAGAGTTAGATAAGTAGATTGCATGTAGGTAAGATAGATGATTATTTCTTTGATGTAGATATTCAGCACTATGTTCATTAGGATAATAGCTATGACTTCAGACATTTCAGTAGTTTTTGTTAATGTTTAGGATGCTTTCATTTTGTGATTGTTACATTTACAGTTTGGGAGAGAATAAAACAATCTGTTTGTTTGTGTATCTGCATGTCTGTCTGGCATCGTCAAAATTCATTGGCATTGTCTGCAGAAGCCAACCATTGTGACCATTTGATGAAAGATCTAAGTATAACATACATATGCATGATGTCTATCTGTAAATTTAGTCAATTTGTCATGACTACAGTACTGTGATGAAATGCTAAAACATTGATACACTGCAACGTGCTCCACTGTTCATGGACTGAAACATATAAGCAAAAATAGCCAGAAATGTACCAAAAGACAGTACAGTCTGGTATAAAACTTTACGTATACTTTGTTTTGTCGTTTTTGAAATAGATCTCATCATACTTTGAATCAGCTTTTTTGGTTAGTTACACACACACACACACACACACACACACACACACACACACACACACACACACACACACACACACACACACACACACACACACACACACACACACACACAAAACACACGCACGCACACACGCACACACACACAAAACACGCACACGCACACACACACACACACACACACACACACACACACACACACACACACACACACACGCGCGCGCGCGCGCACACACACACACACACGAGACTGGTCGTAGTTCTCACCAATCATGTCAGTCGTGGCTAGCTATGGTATGGTAGGGTATAATTACACTAAGACTAAAAATAGTACGGACGCACACAGTGGTCGGTGATTTCGCTTTGCCACATGACCAACATGTCACGCGCTGTACAAGGCGATGTGCGCGAGATCTATTTGGACTACAATGCAACAACTCCTCTTGCACCAGAAGTACTTGAAAGTATTTACGATGCTCTGGCGAACAGCTGGGGAAATCCCAGCAGCTCACATCACCAAGGTCACGTGCGTGCGTACGTGTGTGTGTGTGTGTGTGTGTGTGTGTGTGTGTGTGTGTGTGTGTGTGTGTCTGTGTGTGTGTGTGTGTGTGTGTGTGTGTGTCTGTGTGTGTCTGTTTGTCTGTCTGTCTGTTTTTCTTGTTCATTTGTTTATTCAGCATTTTTATTGTTCTGTTTGTCTGTTTCCATCTCTGATTGCTTATACTGTTTAGGTGTCAAAGCAAAATCTGTTATTTCAACTGCCAGACATTGGATAGCCAAGATGGTCGGAGGGAAAGATGAAGGTTGGGCAAACAAACCTGCAAACAAACATCTTAAATAATTAAAGTTTATATAAGTTAGTTTCTTGTAAATATTAATATTTAAGTATTGTTATTAATTAATTAATTTATTTATTTATTAATATTTATTGTTATTTATTAATTTATTTGTGTCATGCTCAACCAGATCAGTCTGGTTCGTAAGGTCTCTTGTAAGCACCGGAGGCAAACTTTGCCTCAGAGGTGCTTAGACCATCATGGCTGTCTAAACAGAAGACATGACTTTACAAAGGATCCGACTGGATCCAAGAAGCACTGTTTTCTGTAAGTGCTGCAGGATGTGTTGACCTGGAATAATGTCTAGCCGCCGTGTAATACCTGCGTGCACTGTACCTAACACTCACAACACCACTGGAACAACCAGAGTCCAACACTGTCACATGCGGCTTACCTCCACCCGCAAGTCACTGTATTTCGTCAATTTTTCAGCCTGTTTCCTGATGACGTTACCATCAGCAGGACAGCTGATATCAATAAGAAGACAAGTGTTTGTCTTCTTATTTCTGAAACAGATGTCAGGACGATTGGCACCAATCTTCCTAACAGTAGGGATGGTTGCCGTCTCCACAAGCTTATCAGGATGATGTGGTACCATCTGCTCTCCACTGGAACTCCAAAATGATGACAAATGTCCCTGTGGATAATGGAGGTCACCTGATTGTGTCGATCAGTGTAGTCCATTGGTATCAAGGCACTACAATGTGGTTAACTGTTGCCAGGCCTACACTGCACAAGCGGCAAGTGGGACGGACATTTCGATGCAGAATGTTGCGCTCATATGATACCGAGTCCGAAAAGCTTGGTCTTGAGCAGCAACAACCAGTTTCTCAGTTGCAGCAGGAAGATTTGATGACTTCGGCCATCTGTAGGTCTCTTTCATGTCCACAGGTGGTTTCTCAGTGAGACGGCAGTACTGACCATGCATAGGTTTTCTTCTCCAGGACTGTACACAAAGAGAACTGCTGCACGTATGGAAATGTTTTGCATCTGTCTGAGGTGCTTGCTCGAAGACACTATCACACAGGATGGTCCCACTTCCATGCAGGCTCTGCGACTTGTAGTATTTAGAGAGACTATCCTGCAGCTGTGCAGTATTTAGAGAGACTCTCCTGCAGCTGTGCAGTAAACTGACGGGCCATGCGTTGGATTGAATGGGAGGACCCCCTAACATCACACCCCTGTACCATTTGCATGAAGAGATCAGAGCTGTTACGAAGGCAACAGTCCAGCCCCACAATACAAGACTGATACGTCGACTCGATCTGTCTAACCCTCGACCGCCCTCAGTGCACGGAGCATACAGCCGGTCAACGGCTGCTGCAGGATGGTGGACACCGTGCATATAGAGAAGTTTCCTGGTCCGTCGATCAAGCTGCTGCAGGTCCATGGTCCTCCAATGAATGACACCAAAACCGTAAGTGAGAAAACCGGGAGGACAAACCCCTTGATGGCCAGAATCTTGTTCCGACCATACAACTCGGTCCGGAGAACCATCTTCACTCTATGAAAGTACTCACGACGGAGCGTCTTCCACATATTGCTGTGCTGGATACCATTACTCTCGTCCACACTTAAATACTTGTACACTTGACCTGGTTCCAGATGGTTGATGGTGTTAGGTTTTCTTACCATCACCTTAGAAATTGTGTCCAGAAAGCTTGCTGTTGACAAAGTGTGCAACATTTATTTGGATGTCATCAGAGAAGGAATGAACCGTGTGCAACAACCCTTTCAGCTAATCAGGATTTCTGCCATACAGCTTTAGATCATTCATGTAAAGTAGATGACTGACAAGCTGACGCTTGGCAGTCTCACCACGGCCAGTGCTCATCCAATAGCCGTAACCAGTTCTGCATAACTCCACGCTGAGAGGACTAAGAGCCATACAGAAGAGAAGAGGAGATAGTGAATTACTTTTGAAAATACATTGCCTGATCTGCATGCGCCTCGTCTTGATGGCATCGTTCTCGTAGGAAAGTACCATTGATGTCTTTCAACTCTTCATGACACGTGACAGGAACCTGCACAAAAATGGACTAATCTTATGCAGCTGAAGACATCGGAGTAACCAACTGTGTGGCACGCTGTCATAGGCTTTCTGGTAGTCCACCCAAGCCATGCTCACGCTCCTGTGCCTGGTCTTACAGTCCTCGGTAAGCAGTTTGTTAATCAATAGCTGTTTCTTTGCACCAAAGAACCCTGCTGACAATCCTTCTGCTCCAATGCCATGAGGTTTTCCTGAACCAAATGCCCTGCAATCTTCTGTCTGACGACTGAAGTGAGGGTCTTGTAGAAGACAGATAGACACGTGATAGGCTGGTAATTCTTGGCCTGGTTAGTCTTGTCATTCTTAGGTATCAAGGTGGTCTCTCCCTGAGATAACCAGTCGGGGACAGAATCCGGTCCTGAAACAGGAGGCTGTAGTTGCGAGTCAAGTCATCGTAAAGACACGTGATGCTCTTGACCCAGAAACCATAAAGCTGATTTGGTCCAGGAGACTTCCAATTCCCTATCCTCTTGAGACACAATGTGACCTCATTGCCTGAGATAGGTGGCCACTGCTGCTCAGCTGTCCGGTACGTCTCATCATTGATTTGAAGCCTCAGCCAGAAGGCAGACTCATTATGACACACTTCAGTTTCTAGGATATCACCCCAAAACTGCTCAATCTCAGACTCGGATGGCGGGAAAGTGATCTGGATAGTCCGGTTGGCCAATTCCCTGTAAAACCGTCCAGCATTCCGTTTAAAGAAACCATTCTAGCGAAGTCTCTTACGATTCTTCTCCGGCCTCCTAGCCCGCTTGACCTTGGACTGCAGTTCCATTTTTAGCCGATTTATGGTGACCTGACAAGTCTCAGGACGAGGAATGCTCAATTGATGTCAGAGTAGTTGGAGCTCATGTAACAAACGAATGCTCGATGAGTCCCTCCTAACTTCCCGCAGCAGAGATATCGCCCGCCGAAGTGCAAGAATCTCCATATCCAGTCTTTGTCTCCATGTCGGTGTTTGAGAGTTGGTTGACTTTGCCATCTTTGAGCCCTGCCTTTTGGACACTAGTGAAGCAGCAGTGTGTACCAGGTAACTGATTTTACTCATATCTGATTCACTCTTCACTAAATTGATGATTGCAGTAAGAGCATCAATAAGCTTCAGGGCCACACTGTTCACAGAGATCCTTGGAAGGCATTGTCTCTCACAGATAGGAATTTGCCTGACTTTCTGTAGCTCATCAACAAACTCCCGACAGAGCGCAGGATCTACTAGCAGCATTGCCATCAAGTGAAAGACTGTCCTTTGTCTAGCAGTAAACTGAACTGATTTGAGAAGTTAGGGTCTCCATCTTTTCTAGCCAAGAAGCTATACTAGGATGTATAGTCATTAGATCACAGTCCACAGAGTCACAAGGGGATTATTAGATTTATTGTTATTATATATATTTATTTATTTATTTATAAATATTAATATTAATATTTATTGTTATTTGTTTATTTATAAATAAAATTAATATTTATTGTTATTTAGTAATATTTATTTATTTATTTATAAATGTAAATATAAATATTTAAAAATATTTTGAGGTATTTTATATGCAAAAATATTAATATTTATTGTTATTTATTAATATTTATTTGTTTATGTATAAATATTAATATTAATATTTATTGTTAATTGTTAGACATTGTTATTACGTCGGGAGGAACAGAGTCAAATGCGTTAGTGTTTAATTCATGTATTGAGCATTACCGTCGTCTATACCCAAAGTCGGATCAATTACCTCATATTGTGACATCTAATCTGGAACACGATTCTGTGATGCTGACAGTGGAGGAGATGAGGGCAAATGGGAAAATTGGTTTGAATGCATTGCAGTCTTTTATGTTCGCTGTGCGATTTTGTAAGTTGTCTTGATGATGTAGTTTGTTGTTGTTATCAGTTACATGCATGCATGTGGAGACACTCTTGTTTGTTTGTTTATTTGTCTGTCTGTCTGTTTGTCTGTCTGTCTGTATTCATCATGCCATGTGTGTCTATCTGTTTATTTAGTTGTTTCTATTTGTTTGTTTGTTTATGTGTTTTTTGTTTGTCTATTCATTTGTTATTTGTTTGTCTGTTAGTTTGTCTGTTAGTTTGTCTGTTAGTTTGTCTGTTCATCAGCCTGTTTGTTTGTCTGTTTGGCAACATCTGAATGATTATGTCTTGTTTGATGACAAGAGCAGAGCTGACTGTAGTGACAGCATCGCATGGAAGTGGAAAAGTCAGTCCAACTAGCGTGGTGTCAGCACTTAGGTGTGTGTGTGTGTGTGTGTGTGTGTGTGTGTGTGTGTGTGTGTGTGTGTGTGTGTGTGTGTGTGTGTGTGTGTGTGTGTGCAACAAATTATCTTTTTTGAATGTAGACCCAACACTATCGGCATATCCATTATGTATGCAAACAACGAAACAGGAGTGATTCAAGTAAGACCACAAACTCAACCATCGTACTGACCACCAATACAGTTTCATCACCTGCAGCCTTTGCAAGAGATCTCCCATGTTGTGAAAACGTGGTCAAAAGCCAACTGCTCTCACCAAATTCTCGTACATACAGATGCTGCACAGGTGTGCAATATTTGTGAACTTATGAAGTGAAAATGAAAATTGCAACATCACATTTTGTCAAATTTTTAAGTTTTATTAATATCAAACAATATTAATTCGTATTTATTAAATAAAGCACTTAATTAGCACTTTACAGTATTTTGTTAAATTTTTAAGTTTTATTGATATTAAACAATATTAATTAATATGTTTAATAATTAATAATTAATATATATAATTAATTTTGTAATTATATGACGACTACCACATGACGATTCCGTCTTTTGGTTTTCTTCTTTCAACTGTGGGAATAGTTCTGTTGCTGATTTGCTTTATCAACCAATTGCTCGTTTCAATTATCTATAGGTGTAGTCTACTCGCTGTTGACTGAGCACTGTCTATTTTGCCCTTGGTGATGGATGAAGGTGATGATGAAGACGTCAGCTGTACTCCAGATGAACGTCAGTTGTTGCACTGTCCACTTTGTTGTTGTGTTTATTCGTCTGAAACTGCAAGATGTCAACACATCAATCTGGAACACATCTCTTGTCTCAATTTTCCGTCGTTGCCTTTTCTGCGTAAATGTAAACGGAACCTATGCTCTGTTTGTGGGTTTGCTATTCACCACACTGAAAGGTTTGTCGTCGTTTGCAGGGTTCTTGTCATAGTCCTTGTGGAGGCAAAATCGTGTTTTCTCAACAGTCTTCCTGTATTTCTAAGATGACGGCGGAGGCAGAGTTTGCTTTTGGCGGACAACGTGATAAACCAACTGTCACAGGAAACGAATTTTTCAATCTCTGTATCTGACCCGTCGTTTGCTAGTTTGTCTGAATTTGATGTTGATGATCCAGTAATGGATAATAATTGAAGCCATCAAATCAGCACAAAGTCTTTCAAGTCCCGCCAATCAGGAGTCAACTCTTTTTTACCTTGATGGAGGAGGTTTGTTCCTTGCCTGTCAAGACTGTTGGTCACATTCCCTGGTCCATTCGGCCAAACTTGGCAGATCCTGGCTGTTGAGTTTTGAAATGCCACATATCACGAATTGTGGGGATTAATTTGCTTGCTTGGACATGTTTGCAAAGGCTGTGCTAAGATGTCCTCCTAGAGGTGGAAGAAAAAAACCTCACATGGGCAAAGAGGTTTTGCTGTCACGTCTAGAAATCTGGTAAACTGGTGATTTTATGTCCCTCTGGAGAGATGCCAGGTTAGACAGTAGATCACATGTTTCACAGTCTCATAGACAAGCTTCCACCACCTAAACCTCCTACAACAGCAAACGTGCTATAGCATTAGCAAGAGAAGGACGTTATGGATATGCTATGCGGTCTCTCTCTTCAAATGGTATTGCTGCACTGATGATGTTGTTGATCCTCTCCGGCAGCTACCTCAACACCATCCTCAACATAGCTTCATGGTTGATATCCCTCCAACTTTGACCGTCAACTTAGAGTCAGTCATTGCAGCCCTAAGAGCTTTCCCTTGCGCTTCTAGTTCTGGAGCATCTCAGTTACACAGTCAACATCTACTGGATTCAATCGATGCCACTACATGTACTTCTCCATCTTCTAAAGAATGCCTTAGCAGTTTGATGTCCTGATATGTTTTCTACTCTTTGGACATGCTGACGCTCACATAGCTCCTGTTTATCAGGAGCACTTTTGACTGCTTTGATAAAGAAGCAAGGCGGTATACACCCAGTAGCGGTTGGTGAAGTTTTTCGGCGTCTCGTTAGTCGTCTCTGTTGTTGAGCAGTTAATTCAAACTTGCCTGATTTTTTCCTACCGTATGGCCAAGTTGGCATTGGATTATCTAGGGGTTTGGATGCGGCTGTTCTGTCAAGTTGTATTGACTCTGATGGGTCAGATACTGATCTGTGCTGCCTGAAGGTTGACATGACCAACGCTTTTAATGAACACGCCATCGCCCATGCTTTCTTAGACGACTGAAAATTGAATTTCCGGCTCTATTTGGTTGGTCACAATGGAGCTACCATTGCGCAGAGCATCTCCGTTTTGGTGACACATGGATCAAATTATCAGCTGGAGTACAGCAGGGTGACCCTTTGGGATCTTCATTGTTTTCTTTGGCTCATTGGGAATTGTTGGATGACATCGGGACTTTGGAAGGACTCAAACTCTATTTATGGTATCTTGATGATAGTGTTTTTATAGGCTCCCATTCTGCTATAGCTTTTCTACTGGATTCATTATTATCAAAGGGACCATCTTTTGGCTTACACGTCAATTTGAAAAATATGTGAGATTTTCTGGTCATCCAGAAACCAAGAATTTCCTGAGTTTGATAACAACGTTCAACGTGCTGTTGAGGTCTCTAATGGGGTTGATTTCCTTGGTACTCCAGTCTACAGTTTGGACTCTTATTTTATTAACTGTGTGTTCAAACGAGTTGACAAGATGTTAGTTCAACAAAATCAGTTACCATGTTTGAAAGACCCTCAAGTGGAATTACATCTGCTATGCAAGGCGACCATGTTATAAGAACTGTGCCTCCTTACAACATTTATCAGGAGTTGATTAGATTTGACGCTGGTTTACGACACAGTTTTGAAAGGTTGTCAATCTCCTCTATCTCAGATCAGGTCCAGCAACAAGCAACTCTCCCTATTCAACATGGTGGTGTTGGTCTTCGGGAAACTAGCCGAACTTCATCCGCAGCCTTTGTTGGAAGTTGCAAATCATTGCGTCAACTTTCAAATTGACTACTATACAACTTAATGCCTCAGGCCCACAACGAAGAAGCCCCTATTACTATTGTTGGTGATGAAAGTCTTGACCTTCTCATTTCCGGCGAAATTCAAAGTAGACAACATCTGACAACCATACATGAATGGCTGTATATATCATCAAAGTGGACACAACATGATTTGTAGAAGTGTTTGGATGACAATCTCAAGTCCACCATAGAAAGAAAGTGTCAAAGCTTAAAAGATCAAGCAAGGCTTATAGCCATATCGTCTCCTCATTCAGGGGGTTGGTTGAGGGCAATTCCTAACCGCAGTCTTGGCCTAGCATGATCCCTCAGTAGTTCGTTATAGCTTTACGGCTTTGCCTTGGAATTTCTGTATTTTCAAATAATCCCAACTCAATCAGATGCACCTGTAATCATGTGCTAGATGAACATGGCGATCACGCCCTCGGTTGTGGTCCTTTGAGAATTAAACAACATGATGCTCTTTGTGACATTTTTTATCACTGCATGCTCAAGGAAAACTCTGGTACTTGCCATGAACAGCATTGCTCAACTCAGTCCTTTCACAGACCAGGGATATTTACCACCTCGTCTTTACTCAGGGCAGACCTGCATACTTTGATGTGTCTGTAAGGAACTCCTTCAATCCTTCTCAGATAATCAATGCTGCAAAGGAAGCTGGTGCAGCTGCCAAGTTTGGTGAATCAGAGAAAGACAACAGACACGACGACAGTGTAACAGCAGCAGGCAATCTTTCTACCCTTTGATGGTGGAAACCTATGGAGTATGGTCAACTCATAGCCTGGAAGTCATCAAATTTATTGCAAAAAGATCGTCTTTGCTTAGTGGACAAACTTTTAGCAAAACTCTTTGCAACTTACATGAGCAATTGTCATGCAGATTATGCCAACACAATGCAAAACTGCTTTTAGAAAAATTAGCTTTAGTTGCTTTTGATGTTGACTCTTCTTTCAATTACGGTGTTCTAGAATAAGGTGACTCTACTGGGTCACCATTAGTCTGTTAAATATATATGTTGAAAAAATGTATAATGTAGCAATAAATTAATTTTTATTTATGTGTTTAATGTGCTGTTACACAGTGTGCTTATGTTGGCATGACAACATGGTTTTTTGTTGCCAGGCAATCGGAAAAATTCCTGTAAACGTAAACACTTTGTCTGTGGATTACTTGACCATTGTTGGTCACAAGGTGCAGATTTCGTGTTTGCTGTTGGGAAGTTGTTGATGCTACTTGTTGTGTTGTGTTGTTCACGTAGTTTTATGGTCCAAGAATTGGTGCTTTGTATGCGAGGCAGCCAGCGAAGGTCACACCAGTTTATCCAATGCTTTTTGGAGGAGGACAAGAGAGAAATTTCAGACCAGGGTAAAATGCTGTGTGTGTGTGTGTTTTTTTGTCTGTATGTCTGTTCACCTGTCTGTCTGTTTGTGCATCTGTCTGTCCGTCTGTCTGTCTGTTTGTATGTCTGTCTGTCCATTTGTTTGTGCATCTGTTGTCTGTCTGTCAAATAAACAATTAATCTGTCTGTGTGTCTGTCCACCTGTCCATTTGTCTTTCAGACCAGAGTACAATGCTGTGTGTGTTGTGTGTGTGTGTGTGTGTGTGTGTGTATGTGTGTGTGTGTGTGTGTGTGTGTGTGTGTGTGTGTGTGTGTGTGTGTGTGTGTGTGTGTGTGTGTGTGTGTGTGTTCGTCTTTCTGTCTCTGTTTGTTTGTTTGTGCATCTGTTTGTCTGTCTTTCTGTTTAATAAAACTATCAATCGGTCTGTGTGTCTGTCCACCTGTCTGTCTGTCGTTCTGTGCAAGTGTGTGTGTGTGTGTGTGTGTGTGTGTGTGTGTGTGTGTGTGTGTGTGTGTGTGTGTGTGTGTGTGTGTATGTGTGTACACACAATCATGCATGCGAGTGTGTGTGGCCAGATGATGGAGACAATACTAATAGCATGCAGCTGGTCAGTTTTATAGTCACAACAATGGAAGTCATGCCTTCTCATTTACTACTGCTCAAACATCTCAGTGCATTCTTCTTCTGTTGTTCAGAACAGAGAATACAGGCATGATAGCCGGTCTAGGAAAGGCAGCCGAACTTGTGTGCAAACACATCAGTGATTACCATGAGCACATGAAGACAGTACGAGACTACTTGGAGCAACAACTGGAAGTCAGTCCATCAGTCCATCAAATCATGAGATCAGTTGTTACAGCCTAATGTGTCGTTTGTAAATTAATTTATTAACTGAAGTTGGCGTTTCCTGGTCACGTGACATTTAATGGTCAATATGCTGAGAGTGAGAGAATTCCAAACACTTGTAATGTGTCGTTCAAGGGATATAACCTGAAGGGTAACTTTGGTGTGTTTTGTCTAGTCTCGCGTAGCCAGACCCTACTGCTGCGTCATACCTTTTTTGACAGAAGTATGATGCTGCCATAGGGTGTGGGTACCTGAGACTAGTTGTGTATAATGCTTGTGGTTATGTGTTGATGTGCAGGTTATAGGATAATGAAGAGACTGAAATGGACATTGGCGAGTATAGGATCTGCTTGTCACTCAGAGGACTTGGATAAGTGAGTGTGGAGTTTGTGAACGCTCACTCTCACACACACACACACACACACACACACACACACACATGCGCACGTGCACACACACACGCGCGCACACACACACACACACTCAGAATCATCATGTTTCTGCTGTCCAGACCATCACCAATACTACTTGCCATCGGCATCCCAGACGATCTCGCAGGCAATGCTCTTCGTCTCAGCATTGGCAGAGAAACGAGTAAGCAAGACATTGACATCGTGATCGCAGATCTACGTGCAGCAATCGCAACTCTCACAGACGAGCAAGATAAACAATAATTATTGTAATTAAGAAACAAACAGAAGTTGCAAAAACTGTCGTGTGAGTAGCTTGCCGCGCTGCAGAACAAAATAAGTCACTTTGTCAGGATTGACACTCAGAAGGTTGAGGGATGTGGGTGGGGTCAGTGGCTAGGCACAGCGTGTCTCATAGAGGCCACTCTTGCTGATGTACCGGACCCACTTCACTGTGTCATGATCACTGTAGTTGAGCTTGGACTCGAATACTTTGAGATAACGAACTTTTAGACCAGAGCATGCAAATGGGACCTACAAAACAGATGGACAACAGATGAATGACAGACAAACATACAGACACACAAATAGACAGACAGATAAATAGACATACAGATAGACACAGACAGATGGACAGACAAACAGACAGATAAACAGACAGGCAAACTGACAGACAGACAGAATGACACACGGACAGATGAATAAGACACACACGAATGGACAGACAGATCGACAGACAGTATGTACCTCAAAGTTCATTGAAATAGTGGGTTTCGTCCCTTGTTGTGTCTTCTCACCAGCACCTGGCAATAAATCGATCTCCGCGCTGATCTGTGATTCCTTCATACCTGAAATTCTCTTCATCCTGTGTAATAGAAACCATACAACTGATTCTGAAATTTGAATTTGAACAATCTTGTGAATGACACTCAACCATTGCAAGCATAGCAGTAGATTGAATAAACATAAGGATGAAACACACATACACAAGTTCAGTGTATCATAGCAAACCCATTATGTAGACACACAGACAGACAGGCAAACAGATGGACAAACAAACAGACAGGCAAACAAACAGCCAGACTAATAGTTAGACGTACAGATGGACAAACAAACAGACAGACAAACAAATAGCCAGACAGATGGTTAGACGTACGGATGGACAAACAAACAGACAGACAGAAGGTTAGACAGACAGACAGATGGATAAACAAACAGACAGACAGTCAGACAGATGGATACACAAACAGACATACAGATGGTCATACAAACAAACAGATGAACGGACAAACAAACAGACAGACAATCACACAAAATCAATTAATATCAACACATTCTATTATTCCTTAACTAATCAGTCATTACCTCCACACAATTGCATTGTCGCTTGCTTTGTATTTCGCTCTTCCCTTCAAACAAAGCAGCTGCACGCCAGCAGTGTTGGGCGGGGTAGGAATTCGGATCTAAAATCCACAATCAGAAAACATCCAGGAAGACACAAACGAGTCTACCTCAATTTTCTGTGCAAAAATCGTCGGTTTGAAATTCGATTTCAGTACGACCTTCACCTCTTGTTTCGTCCGTCCGACTTCCCTCACGAGAGGAATGACACGGAAAGGCAAACTGATGTCGCTTGTTGTGCGATACTTCATCAGTTCGAACTCGCCGTCCGGTGGGATGAAAGAAATGCTCCGTTCCGTCTCGAATTTGCTAAGTTTTACACACTGATGGAATGTGCACGCGTCGATGGCAATACCACCTGATTTGCCGCCCAGTCTGCAGTCAAACGAGATTGAAATTTGGGTTTTGGGTTTCGTTTGTGTTTGGGCTTACTTCTTGGACTGGTAGGTCTCCATGGCTGCTGCTTCTGATGTCGATGGTTTGGCTCCTTTTTCGACCATCAGTTTGTCGTTCATGCCAAACTTGCATTCTGGCATGCCAGACAAATAGCTTCTCATTACAATGCGGCCACTCACGTGAGCACTTAGAACTTGACCTGAAAACATATAACAATGTTAGTTACATACAGGGATAGATCCATAATTATATTAGACTATTGTATTGGATGGATGCATCTCACAATACACTAGACTATTGTATTGGATGGATGCATCTCACAATACACTAGATTATTGTATTGCAGGGATGCATCTCACAATATCTTAGACACAGAAATCATGTACCCTGCGCTGACATGAGCAAGTTGACTCCCTCTAAAACGTCAAGAAACAACTCATTCTTTCTATACTTGATTCCCTCTCTTCGCCATCCAATCTGTCCTGTCACCTGGCTAGTTATCTGTTTCTGTTCTTCTTGTGTCTGCAACATAGCTGAATAAACGAATATAAATTAATGTACCAAAGAAAGGCCACTGACTTGAGACTTGATTCCCTGTTGTGTGATAACAGCTTTTAGAGCACTAGTCTCTGTTCTCTGAGGATAACCAAAGTCTAATATTTCTACACAACAAAACAAGAACTCAGACATGTGACACAACATTTTCACTAAGTAGACAACAGACACAAAAACAGACACACATGCACGCGCGCACACACACACACACACACACACACACACACAGAATGGAAAAACGTACATAAACAAACAAGCTACACACAACAAACCCAAACAAGCACACAAACAAACAAGCAAACACACAAACAAGAATGCACACAAACAACCAAACACAAACAAATACACAAAACAAGCAAACACACAAAGAAACACAAACACACAAACAAGCAAACACACACAAACAAACAAAACAAGCAAACACACAAACAAGAAAGCACACAAACAACCAAACACAAACAAATACACAAAACAAGCAAACACACAAAGAAACACAAACACACAAACAAGCAAACACACACAAAAACAAACACACAAACAAAAACAAACACACAAACAAGCAAACACACAAACAAAAACAAACACACAAACAAAACAAACACACAAACAAACACACCAGTTTTATACAGTTGATCACACAAATAAAGACACAGAACGACACCAAAAAGACAGCACAAAGACAAGCACACAGGATGGCAAACACAAAGCCACAATAAAACAAAATCTCCACACTCTCCACATCCACTAATAATCCAGTCTGCACACTATCGACGCCAACTAACCATCAATCAACTCATAGATCAATACGAAGTTGTTCTTTATGCTCTCCTCGACTAAAACACCAAAGTAGTTCTCCAATATGCCAGCAAACTTGCTCAGAAACTCAAACACAAGCGCAGCATTGACATTCTGTTTGGTCACGACAGCAATCCACAACGAGCCGCGTCTGATGTGGAAGAAACTCGTGCGAGCAATGTTTGTAACAGGAGAACGGACTTGCTGACGCGCATGAATGACACTCACTCGAAAGGCATCGAGAGAACTTCGTCTAAAACAAACAACAAAATGTTACCCCTAAAGAGGCCCCGGTCAAATTATGAACAGTTTAGCTATAAAGTTGGTTTATTAAATAGGTAATTTATACATAGTAATTACATATTAGTATATCAGTAAGTGTGGGATTTGTAATACAAAAATCAATTGATACCCCAAAGGAGGCCCCTTAATGTAATTTTTGTAGATAACAACTGCGTAACTTCCATACAACGTAAAGATAAGTTATGGTGCCGCAAAAAAGTTGCTAGAGAAGAATAAAACGGAGAAATCTTACCCAACGTTATCGCGGAATACGCGTGAGATGAGAGCTTCGCCTTTGTGATTGTAGATGAAAACGCCACCGATCATGACGCTCACCAAGGCTCCACGCTAGAAATAATTCACAGATTGAAAACACGTTTCAGGAATGCAATTTCCCGTATCGCACTCCCGTATGTTGCAACCTAAAATTTAGACTCCCGTATATTACATCCTGGATTAGCTCCATTGCATTGAACCATGCCGCCAAAGAAGAAGCAAGAAGTGAGCAAGAAAACAGAACAGAAGAAGAAGGAAAAGATAATTGAGGTATTTAACTACCATTCCGTTAATTTCTGATAATAATTAATTGCAAGGTTCCCCTACTGGGGATGCGGACAGGACAAAACGTTTGGACTGAAGAACAAGAAAGGAAAGAAGCAGCAGCAGTTTATTAAGAACGTGACACATCAGGTAAGACGTAGACATACAATAGGACATAAGCAGTCTGATAATCAAAGTTACTCGAAGTGTATAAGGAACAAAAACGTAACATGATAGACTTGGTGTGGCTGCTATGACGTCACAATGACGTCAGATTAATTTTTTACATTGAAAACGTTAGTTTTATCTTTAGCCTTGCTAACTTAAGTTATGTCTTACACACACACACACACACACACACACACACACACACACACACACACACACACACACACACACACACACACACACACACACTAAAACTCTTGTTTTAGGTACAACATGGAGCTTCAAAGGGAATAGCAAAGTTGGAGCAAGAGAAGCATGATGCAAAGGTGGGTGTTATGATTTTTGTTACTATGGTTTGTTGTCGTTACATCTTTGATGTTTAGGGTAAGAAGAAAGACGACGACTTGGGTGCAATATTTAAACCACTGCAGAGTGTTTCAAAAGGTTAGACGTCTAGCTGTGTGTGTGTGTGTGTGTGTGTGTGTGTGTGTGTGTGTGTGTGTGTGTGTGTGTGTGTGTGTGTGTGTGTGTGTGTGTGTGTGTTAGTTTTGTTTCCTTGTTTGCATTTCTTATTCATTGTTTATTGAATCTTTACGAACTAACTGTTTATGCTTTAGGTGCTGATCCGAAATCAGTTTTATGTGTTTTCTTTAAGCAAGGCCAATGTACAAAGGGTGACAAATGTAAATTTTCACATGATCTTGCTTTGGAGAGAAAAGGTGAGAAGAAAAGCATCTATGCTGACAGCAGAGGAGACGACGACTTAAAAGACGGTATGTATGGTAGACTATTGTATTGGAGGGATGCATCTCACAATACACACCCGCAAACTCATTTATTTAGAATAAACGAGGAGCTAACCAACCGTATGTAGCCAGCACAGAGTCTGTCAGACTAACAATTCTGTGGCGCCACACTAAAATAAATACAGTCAGTAAAACGCTTGCAAACAACAGTATAGATGGAACTGTTTAGCCTCGTCCCCAGACTCACGTGAGCCTGGCAGTGTTTGGTTCCGTATGACACTTTCAGCCTCCCGTGAGTCTGGACTCACCATGCCTACTTTCACACACTTACTTCACTAAGTGTCACCCCACCTGATAGCCTTGGCACCCCACGTGACTAAATAGTACATGCGTCACAAACTCAATTAGCTTATATATCTAATGTGTGACCCAGCAGATTGTGTATCACGCCCAAGACTCCAAACAGCGCATGGTGACTCTCCACTGTGAGGGATTCACCAAGTTCACGCTCTCCAAATCTCAAGACGACTTCAGCATGTGGAAAGGTGAGTGTACTCCTATGTTATTGTCCTACTTGTGTAGACTGGCGAGCCTGCCAAGTCTAGGTACAGCGATCCGGACTTCGCGTGTAATTCACTCGTTTGTGCGGACAAAGATGTCTTTTCCCCCTAGGATGGCCCTGGAGACTTCAAGTTTACCCTCCCGAAAGTCATCATAATTGAAAACACGAATAGCGGAATGCAATTCCAAGTCATGCAGCGTGTCTCTTGTTGCCATTGCGTGTCCTACTGGCCTTTGCAATAGAGCCCTACTGGCCATGCAGATAACGGATGTGCGACGAACAACGAGTGAACTACACGCGAAGTCCGGATTGCTGTACCTAGACTCGGCAGGCTCACCAGTCTACACGAGTAGGACAATAACGTAGGAGTACACTCACCTTTCCACATGCTAAAGTCGTCTTGAGATTTGGACAGCGTGAACTTCGTGAGTCACTCACTGTGGAGAGTCACCATGTGCTGTTTGAAGTCTTGGGCATGATACACAATCTGCTGGGTCACACATTAGATAGATATAAGCTGATTGAGTGTGTGACATCGGCACTATTTAGTCACGTGGGGTGCCAAGGCTATGACGTGGCGTGACACTTAGTGAAGTAAGTGTGTGAAAGTAGTCGAGGTGAGTCCAGACTCACTGGAGGCTGAAAGTGTCATACGGGAACCGGACACTGCGAGGCTCACGTGAGTCTGGGGACAAGGCTAGAGCTGTTGGTACACTAAGCAAGATGTAAGATAACTATCTATATCTAAGCTAATCTTACTTACTATGTAATCTATTTCTAACAAGCCATATTTTAAAAGAATGTTCGATTACAGTTTTGGCAATATTAGACATGATATGTTGTTGGTGTTTTGTTGGAATGTTTAGTAGATGAAAGAACTGCTGGAGACCAATGATGTTGATAAATCCTCTAGAACCAACTTCAGTGTTGATATGCTTGCATACAAATTCTTGCTCTTTGATGTTATTTACCAGTAGTGCGTATCTATTTCATGCAGCATCAAAGTTAGTTTCATGACATATTGTCAGCTTGACAAAATAAACTTTAATGGGATCCTTCCTCCATATAACAACATCAGGACGTTGAGAAGTGGCAATAATATGAGTAGGGAAATGAGTGGAACTATCCTTGTGGTCGGCATAAATGTTGAACATAGAAGGAAGATAGTTTATGGCTTCTTTTAATAGTAGATGTAGAATAGCATCATGTCTTACATTTCTCACTAAAACTTCACAGTTTTTCAGTACATGGAGAATCGTTTGTCTTCTTTGACATAAAGGGCATTTGTCACAGGTTCTCTTTTTCCATAGGACTAAGTTGGCATTTGATGGTAAAGTTTCATTGGTAGCATTCATGATAAAAGATAGTTGACTTGATGGTAAATTACTAACGCACTTTGCTCACTTATCTGGTGCAGAGTTGTTTAGTCTGCTGGTATGTCCTTGAATTTTTAGTTTGTTCAAAAGTTGTTGTTGTTGGTCTGTCTTCCTTTAGGTCGAATTTAGTTTTTTGTGCGAGTGATCTGGACAATGATAATGGATGGTTTTGTAATAACTTTAGTCCTTCTCTATTGTATTGGAGGGATGTATCTCTAGACTGTTGTATTGGAGGGATGCATCTTACAATACACTAGACTGTTGTATTGGAGGGATGCATCTCACAATACACTAGACAGTGCCTATAGTATTGGAGAGATGCATCTCACAATACACTAAACTATTGAATACACTAGACTATTATTATATTGGAGGGATGCATCTCAAAATACGTTAGCCGACTATGATAAGCAGATTTCAGATTCATTACTGTCAAATATCTCATTGTCTTTGTATAGATAATATGGATACATGGGACCAAGCAAAGCTGGAAGATGTTGTACAGAAGAAACACGGAAGCGAACAAGCAAACAGAACAGAAATAGTACGAGACACACCCACATAAATTATTAACTTACTCAACCCTAGGCAACTACTTTTAGGTTTGCAAATACTTTCTAGAAGCCGTTGAAAAAGGTTAGTCATAATGACAACTGTAGTGTCACATGTTGAATATATAATACAATAATTTTTGTTCCTTATCTAAAGGTCTTTATGGTTGGTTCTGGGTTTGTCCGAATGGTGGAGACAAATGTCTTTATCGACATTGTCTTCCACCTGGTTTTATCCTGAAGAAAGACAAGAAGGCAATGGAAGAGCAGAAAGAACGGATTTCTATAGAAGAACTTATTGAATCAGAGGTGTGTGTGTGTGTGTGTGTGTGTGTGTGTGTGTGTGTGTGTGTGTGTGTGTGTGTGTGTGTGTGTATGTGTGAGGGTGTGAGGGTGTGAGGGTGTATAAAGGATTATATTGCAGAGAGCAAAACTGGGAGTGAATTTGACTCCTGTGACACTTGAGTCTTTCTTGGAATGGAAAAAGCGGAAAGTAAGATTTAAAAACATGGATGATTTGGATGACAGACAGACAGACAAGAACAGATGGAGTGACAGACAGACAGACAGACACACAAGAGACAGACGACAGAGAGACGGAGGTTTCTTCTCCCTTTTAAGGGCATGTCTATGGCTCCTTGTGTACACAAACTTTTGTGGAAAAGTTGCTAGCATACAGACTACCAGGCCGGATAGAGACTAAAGCAAAACAAATGTTTGACAAACATGTGGACAGAGTTCTAGGAACCATACGTCTGATGTCATTAGGTTGATGAAAAACGAGCAACAGCTGCGAAGAATTTAGCGAAGAAGAAAGATGAATTCAAGCAAGGCAAGATGTTGGGGGTGAGACATAGCACAGACAGTGTTTTCACTCTTTATTCTCTCGTCTGTTTGAGTTTTTGTCCCTCTACGATTTTGTGTTATCCAAACGTCTATTTTCTGTTTATTGTTTGAGTTTATTTGGCTGTTTCTCTTGTTGTTTTGTCTCTCGGTGCGTTTGTTATCAATCTAGTTTGTTACTTATATCCTAACCCATACGTATTACTTGTGTTGTAGGTGACCGGTCGCGAGGTCTTCATGTTTAATCCAGAATTGGTAAAGGAGGATGATGACGAGGATGGAGGTGACGTTGTCGTTTTGACAAAGCAAGACAGTGATGAGGACAGTGATGAAGAAGTACAACGATTGTTGTCTTACTGATTTGTTCTTAACTTAATTGAATAAGGAACTGTTGTAATCTGTAACAGTATGTCTCCAGACTGGCTTCAGTTTTTATTGTCTGTTTTTCTATCCATTCGTTTGTCTGTCCATTTATTTGTTTGTCGGTCTGTCGGTCTGTCTCTGTCTGTTTGTGTCTGTGTGTCTGTTTGTCTCTGTCTGTCTGTCTGTCTCTGTTGTTTGTCTGTCCGTCTTTCTGTTTGTCCCTGTCTGTCTGTCCGTGTGTCTGACTTTCAAAACTGTCACCTAATCATGGTGATTTAGATAGATTATTTGATTTTGACATTCAGGGTCAAGTCCAATAGTTAATGACTTTGTTGTTTGCAAGGACTGATTTGTATTTAAAAAATCCTAGCATATGTACAAGTAGAATCTTTATCAGAATAAATTATGTCTGTCTGTTTGTCTCTGTCTGTCTGTCTGTTTGTCTCTGTCTGTCTGTCTGTATGTATGTATGTATGTATGTATGTATGTTTGTCTGTCTGTCTATTTGTCTGTCTGTATGTCTGTCTGTCTGTCTGTATGCATGTATGTATGTATGTATGTCCATATGTGTATGTATGTCTTGCACAGTGACAATTGTTTACAACATTAAAATGTAGTCGGCAACATAATTTCTTCTGCTATATGTTTTTCTCTGTTTAGGGAAGTACGTCATCATCCACTCCAGCACTAGATCTGACGGACCTCGGTGCTATAGCAGAAACAGCCACGCCCCTTCTCAATGCTCAAATTACTCGTAAACAGACAAACCCTCTACCAACCTCAAAGACAAGAGAACCAGCTCGTCTATCAGACACAGCATGTGCTTTAGACAGCGACGAAGGCATTGCTGCTGCTGCTGCTGCTGCTGTAACTGTAAATGGAGTTGAAATTGATGAGACTTTATTTCAATGTGAGGCATTAGGGGAATTAGGACTGGAGGACTCTGATTTAGAAGATAGTGACGAGGAGGAGGAGCAGCAATTATATGAAAACAATATAGGTAAAGATGATGACGATGATGATGACAATGATTGACAAGATAACGATGGCATTGGATGTAAGTAATGGTTGATATTGATGATTTTATTGAGTCTAGTTTGAATAGTTTCGAACGTGTGATATGCTGCTGTTGTGTTGGAAAGTGTCGAAATGACTGACTGAAATTGTTGATTATGGGATGAAGAACAGATTGTAGTATGTGATTGTAATGGTCTGTCTGTCTGTATGTATGTATGTATGTATGTATGTCTGTCTGTCTGTCTGTCTATGTGTCTGTCTGTCTGTTAGTCTGTGTGTCTCAATACATATATGTCTATGTGTCTGTCTGCATGTCCGTCTTTTGGTGTGTGTGTGTGTGTGTGTGTGTGTGTGTGTGTGTGTGTGTGTGTGTGTGTGTGTGTGTGTTTGTGGCTGGCTGACTGGCTGGCTGGCTGTCAGTCACATTTATTTGAATCTGTCAGTCTGTCTTAATATGTCTACATGATTGTTTATCTGTTTGTCCCATCTGCCAGTCTATGTCTCTGTTTGTCTGTTTGTCTGCTTGTTGAGAAGCTTTTGAAAAATACCTTACATGCCTGCCTAACTGTCTACTTGAAATAGCCATCAAATACATTGCATTTTGCCAGTCACTGCTGTTACTCCCTTATTTCTAATCTTCTCTGATGATCAAGGAGACACCAAAACTGCAGTACAAACCATCTGGTTGTCAGTTTGCTTGTTAGTCTGCTTTTCACTTTTTCTGTCTGTTACTCATTCACCTCATTGTTTTTGCAACTATTGTGGATCAAGGCACTGCCCTCTTTGTCTGTGCATAAAGGAGTGTGTTTACATTTCTGTGAAAGCCTAAGTCTTTGTTATCAAGAGGAATGCAGTCACTTAGGTAAATAAATTCCATGCATAGCCAAGACTTCATTCTTGCCCAGAAAGGCTTCTAGGCTTACATTTGCCTTCACCTTACCAGGACTGACTAATCAATATCATTACTGCAAAAGAACTCGATTACCTAACGAAGCTGGTAACAAACCATTCAGCATGCATTTGAATGTGAATCACTATGTCACTGGCTCTTTCTGGAAACCAGGTTTCTCTTGGCTAATGGATGAGCAAGTATTGATTGTTCATTAGCAAACTGTTGAGACAGTAGGAGGGTCTGCACGTGCTCAACTCTCTGAGTGAATCACCAATCAGATAGTCTGATCTTCATTGACTGTTTGTTGTCAAAAAATCACAAATGGTGAAACTTTAAGTAGCTACATTGGATGTGTCGAGTGACATTATATTTGCAAACCATTGAAAATATGTTTGGGTGTGGTTTTACATCCGGTTTAGTGCATTTGCATTTATAGATTGCTATATATTATGTCATGGAGTCTGTGTGGTCGCCAGGTTGATGTTACAGAGTGAGTCACTAAGCAGTCAGTGCAAGACAGTGCCTGTGCTGAGTCTGTGGTAGGTAGGATATGAAGTATGAGGCTCTTGTTTCTGTAGCACGGTTTTCTTTAGCCGCCAGGATAAATATAACTATCAACCCACTAATGTATATCTGATCTACACATCTACGTATATAGTTATCTATGTGTACAGAGGCGTGACGCCCACCGATTTGCTCCATTATACGACTCCCAATGCGCTCTATTTCAAGTGCCGTGCGCATCATGCCACCGCCGGTCTGATTGCAGTGTCTCAATGAGTGTTTACGTTATTCGCTTGCCAGCAAATCGCTGCCCGTCTCAAAAGACAACACTTAATTAAGTGCACCTCGTCTCAGCCCGCTGCACTAGACGGATTCCCGGAAGGCGCTTCATTTTGCAGACAAGCTAACTCACTACCGCCGGAGGTCTCTCCATCTGCACGTGCAAGGTTCAGCAAGATAGTGCAGACTGCAGTGTCTCTCTCTGCTGCTGCTGCCGGTGCTGCTGCTCGAATTGGCGGCGTGTGCAGGCACTCACGTGTGTAATGAAGCTGGCGTTATTAGGTTTTAGTTGTTGTTTCGCGTTGAGCACGCCTACACTTAGACACGTCGCTGATACGATGATATTCATTCTACCCATTGTAGCCTGATAGATTTGCCATTTGGCTGCAGCCGCGTGGACAGTGTGGTGCATTAGTATTGTTTCTCTTTTGTGCGTGCATTGTCAAGCAGTATGACAAAGAGCAATGCGAGAGTGATGGCGGCGCTGTTGAGGTCGCATGGTTGGATTATGTTGCCTCTTCTCTTGCTGCTGCAGGAGACTGTTTCTTCTCCAACTGGACCAAAGCAAGGGAAGGATGAGAAGATGAGAAGAAGCGTAAGAAGAGCACCAAAACGTTGCCTGCCTGCATGTAGTAGAGAGTCTACCGTCGCTGTGCTCTGCATGTGCTTTTTCGGATGCTTTTTGCATGTCTGCATATCTTTTGTTTGTAGGTTTTTCAAAGCACTGACAATGAAACGGCCTATGCTTTTGATGTCTGGCGGTCGATTCTCAATGGAAGTGCAAAGTCAGTTGAGCCAGAGTCGGCAAGTGGAGGAAAGGTAAGTGAGTTGTTAGTAGCTCCTCATTGCATGCATGCCACGCTCTTCCAGTTGTTATGACCTTGAGGCTTTCTCTGCTGCAAGCAAGAAGCCTAGACGCACGGTTGTCTGCGTATTGAGCTGCTGCTAATGCTGTAAGGTTAATTCGATGAGGCTGCCTGAGAGTGGAAGATAGAGAGGGAGACGCTGAGGCAGCAGGATGTTTTGTGATTGAATTGTGTAGGAAGTATACGTATGAAAATATTGGATTATGCATGAGCAATGAGAGCTTGCTTGTGCAAGCATCCAGTTATGCATTCAATGAAACTAGAGAGCCACTGATTGTATGCATGGGTTTCATCTGAGGATAGCAGACCAAAGTCTAAATGTTTCTAATTTGATTTTTTTAGTTGAGAGCACCAGGTCCTCCAGGACCGCAAGGACCTCCTGGACCTCCTGGACCTCAAGGACCTCCTGGGCATGGCTGGTCACATAAGGATTTGGTCGTCATCTTTGAGAATTTTCTGAAGACAGACACTTTCCTAGGTCACTTAAATTGTAATTCTAAGGTAAGTCAACATGGAGAAATGAGTGTGGAGTAGACCTTTGTTGTGTTAGCGAGACTTATACTTGTATGCTATTGTGTGTCTTAATTAATCGGAAGTCTCACTAAGTAACAACTGATTGATTGCCAACCAGACATTTCTACAATCTGCTGTGCATTAAAACTGAACAGACCTTTTGGTTATGTGTATTAACTTTTTGTAGAAACAGAAGAGCACTACAGTTGATACAACAGGGACGCCTACTGAGGTAGAATGACAACAGTGCAATAGCACAGTATTTCTGTCTCAATAGGCAGGTGTATGTAGGATGCAGGAGGTGGGCATGCAACAGGATGTCTACCTGGACCACCTGGACCAAAGGTAGGTAAAGCAGAAATGAGACAATTTCCGTTACATTTCAGTTTCTATTTATTGTTTTTGTCTATTTGTTTTGTTTCTTTGTCTATTTGATTGTCTTCTCAATGTTTGTACTACTGCATCTCCATCTATTTCCTATTCCTTCCTTTAGTTCCAGATCTCATCCTATCTCTGACTCGCATTACTCTTTCCATTTCTCTGTTGTTCTCTGTTGTTCTCTGTTGTTCTTTGCCTTTCTTTGTCTTTCTCTCTGTTTGGTGACAGACACGGCTGTGTTTATATGAGAATTAAAGGATTCTGTTTGTATGTCTGATTGATATTCATTGTAGTGTCTTGCTTGTATTATGAAAGATGACCCACGACCATTATCCTAACAAAGAACTGATCTATTGTTGATCTATTGTTGATCTCCCTCCTTATACAACATATGTATTGTTTTAGGGAGAAAAGGGTGAAAGAAGTGACAAGGTATTTACAATGAGTTAGGAACACTTGGACAGACTAATGACCTAATGACCAGTTATGACTCTGTATTAAACGATGTCTGAAGTCTGAGTCTTCCTTTTCCCAATAGGCCAAGCAATTAGAAGCATACTTTACAACGGTGAGAATTCTCAGAAATCTTTTGAGTCGTTTCGAAATGAAATATACTAATTGATTATGTGGTACCAGGCAATCCCAGGCGGAGACACAGTGTGTATTTATATCATTTTAATTTTGTCTGTCTTGTATATGAGAGACTGGTTATCAGTCTGATGTTTGATCAGATAATCAAGGCTTTGCCTCAAGTCACCCACGGATTCACTGTCAGGACATCTCGGTCTCTTAGAGTTAGGAAACGTACAATAATCGAGATAGATTTGTTTGAACATGTGAGACTCCATGCAATTGGGTATCAGTCGAATGAGTATTTCTTGCACATTCTCGCTGTAGGTTATTGCTCCTGGCATGTTCAACCGCGGCTTGTTATTTGACTCAGCAACAGGCCGATTTACTGCAAACGTTGGAGGAATATATCAGTTTGATGCTAAACTGCATATTAGCTGGCATTCGCAAAACAGCCAACCAGCAAACAAGACAGTCTCACAGACACCTACTCACAGTATGCCTTTCATAAGATGCCTCGTATGCATCAATTCAAGATGTGGTTTGAATGGGTGAGTGAGACAGGAAATGAGTTAATTAAGGAGAATTAGGTTGAATGTACTAATGGGTTGAACGTCAGACTAACAAGTCTATGAATATTTATCAGCAGGTCATCTAATATGCTCATAAGAGAGGAATGAGAGAGTTAATGTCACATGTATTGTGCATCTATACAGTACATATGTGCATATTATTATGCTATAAGTGCTGTTTAACATGCATGTGTTTATGTATCACCTTATGGAATACATTTATTGTATTGGAGGGAATCACAATACACCAGAATGTTGACTATTGTATTGGAAAGATGCATCTCACAATACATTACAAAAAAACAATGGATGCATCTCACAATACACTAGATTATTGTATTGGAGGGATGCATCTCACAATACACTAGACTATTGTATTGGAGGGATGCATCTCTCAATACACGTGTGTAAACTCATTTATTTAGACTATTGTATTGGAGTGATGCATCTGACAATACATTACAAAAAAACAATGGATGCATCTCACAATACCCTAGACTATTTTATTGGAGGGATGCATCTCACAATACACTAGACTATTGTATTGGAGGGATGCATCTCTCAATACACTGTAAACCGTGTACTTCCATCCTCTATATTTAATGAAAAATAGTTACCAGGTATGTATTGTCTGATTAGGTACATCCAAGTATTTCATGAAGCCGAACCAAGTAAATCATTCTTCACAATATCTGTAAGAGGAATGCTCCATCTTCGGGTAAGACCAACGTGTTGTGGAATCGGGCTGTGTAGCAGTCATTCATCCAATTAAGTCATTGTTGCTTACAAATAAAAGTAATATACTCTTAATTTAAGAGCACTTGCAGACATGTAGTCTGCTATTTTGTATGTATAGTTGTAACTGACAACAGGGTGTTCATATTGTATCTTTAGTTGTAAGTCAGACTGAGGACTGACAGACTGACTGATGGGAGTCTGTTTAGAGTGCTGACTTTTGGTGTTGTTCAGTTGGCTACTGATTGTACTCATTGTGATTTACGGACATATGTATTAACATACATACAGACAGACAGATGACAGGCAGACAAGTCTCTACCTCTGAGTTTGTGAGAGAATGTGACTGACATTAGGGTGAACTTGTTACCTGGAAAGCCAATCCTAAAAGATACGAACCTGGACAGGTGCATGCACACACACCACAGTTAGAAATACATGCAAACAAAAGAACTCACAGCCTTAAATTGACGTACACTGTATACCACATTTACCAGTTCTTTCCAGTAGCTTTGTAGGAGTTATTATAACCACAATGTTTCCTTATCAATTAATTGGAAGTTGTGCAAGCTGACTGTTTATACACTCTCTGTTTTTGCATCACCTGCCAGTGGGGTGAAACTAAGCCAGACTGAAATAATACTACAGACAGACAAACAGACAGAGACAGACAAACAGACAAACAGACAGACAAACAGACAGACAATTTATTGTCATACAGATTCTACTTATACATATGCTAGGATTTTTTAAATACAAATCAGTCCTTGCAAACAACAAAGTCATTAACTAATGGACTTGACTTTGAATGTCAAAATCAAATAATCTATCTAAATCACCATGATCAGGTGACAGGTTTGAAAGGTTTCTAAGGATAACTTTGGCATTGCATCTTTGCAGAATTGTAGAAAATCTTTTTCTCCAATACAACATGAACATGGAAGCATTAAAATTGGCTTCTGGATTTGCTGACTGTTGTGACAAATGCTGTAAAAAATTCTCTGCCTTTGTGCCCCACCTCCCAAAATGTTCTATCACAAGAGGAACGCATCTGGATACATATCCTCCCGGAACAAGCTCTTCTGAATATTTTTTCAATTTCTTTTCTTCTCTTGTCACAGCAGCATGACCATTTTCCTTGCTAGCGCTCCTACTAATGTCCTGACTCCACGGATGAGCCAGGGACACATCAAGATCCAAATTCTGTCCAGTATTTGGATCAAACATTGTAATGTCTGGACGGTCTTCAGTATTAATGTATTGATGTCTTGGTTCTGTTTGATGGGGAAGGCGAAGGTCAGACAGGCATTCACTCCACCCATTCAAGACTGAATTGTGGAGACCACACAGGTCCACCCCATATTTACAGGTTAAAAGATGGTATCTGTATTCATCCAAATCATGACCACAATCACACTTTTTAATCCAATTGGTGAAAGGTAGAGCCACTCCCAACCTCAGGTAAGACGCTAAAGAAAATTCGTTTGTTTTTAAAGCGTGCTTCGCAGAAGTGGGGATGACATCCAGCCATGCACCAGCCCCTCGTCCTTGCAGGGATCTCAAATGTACTGCACCTCTATCAGACTGTGCTTGTATAATAATATCAGTAGCACTATCACTGGCAATCTTGGTGGATAATCGATGCTGTAATTTCTCTGGATATGAGATAAAGTCATCAAGAGACTGTTATTCTCCATCTTTGTGGTTTGACTTGGGCATTGGTGGTAAAGCTTGATAGGAAGAGGCTACAGACAGACAGCAAGACAAACAGACGGACAGCTTGTTTGCATTTAGTGTTAGAAATGTAACGTAGAGTTTGTGTTTCAATAAATGAAATAGACAGACAGACAGACAGACAGACAACAAGATAGACAGACGGATTGACAGACAGACAGCAAAACATTTCACATTCTCGATTGTACGTCATGATTTGTGTGTTGTAGGCCAGGGACTACACTTCGGTGTTCGTCGAGAATGCCTCACGCCATAACCTGACTGTCTTGACAATGAGTTCCTTCTCGGGCATCTTGTTAGGAGTATGACTGGTCAATGTGACATGGAACACTTATGTATTCATCTTACAGTGTCAGACACATGTTTAGACTTGCTGTAGCATTTGTAAAGTACTTTGAAGTTGAGATAGTCTGGGGCTATTCAGGACGTAATTTGGTGCTGCCTTTGCCTTGATAGCTAACTGGTCGTTTATATATTAATTAATTCATTTGTAGTAATCATGACATTCAATGAGAAGTACTAAAACTGACTGCTCAGTGTGAGTCACACACACACACACACACACACACACACACACACACACACACACACACACACACCACACATGCACGCACACACACACCACACGTGCACGCGCGCACACACACACACACACACACACACACACACACACACACACACACACAATTCCATCTGTGTACACGCTTGATCTATTAACGACCATCAGTTATGTTTATTACGAACATAGTAACAACAGGCCGACCATAGCCTCACGCGGTATAGTACCCAACCGCCATCGTGCAAAACTCTCACCTCAACTACTAAATCAAAGCATGTCTTATCTATGCAGAAGCTGCCAATAATAAATTTCACACCCATTTCAAAAATGAATCCAGACCTTAGCCAGTTGATATCAACAAATATATAACTACATATTTACACGGCCTTGTTTGATGTCTACAAGATCGATGACCAGTCGAACGTGTCCTCTTCGTCGTCATCGTCGAGAAGATCGGAAGCCTCTGAGTGAAATCGTATGGGCGGAGGTTGGTCACTGCTCACACTGTTATTACTACTCACACTCGGAGAGATGAGATGGTGGAGAGGAACACCAGGCACTTGCTGGGAATACGAGTGACCCGAGATGTTTGGTTGGATCTGAGGTGACCGAGACATAATCGGACTTCTTGACGGAGACGGAGAATGATGATGTGGTGACGCCTGGTAACCGAGATACGACGCTGCGGGACTCGGAGTCGCTTGAAGGCTGTGTGATGAGCTGGCTAGACCGTTTGAGACAGTGCTGTTTTGGCTGCTTTGTAATAGACCCTGCTGTGCAAAGAACTGGTTGAACGACATCTGGAGGTCACTGTATTGCGATTGGTCGAGACCCAGCTGTCCACCCTCTGCTCTCAAATTGTCCATCATTCGTTGGAACTGCAGCATGTCGACACCGTCCCAGTTACCGGACTCCGCCGCACCACTGAAACTGTCCAAAAAACTCAGCATTTCTTGCTGTAAAAATGCTGATTGCTGCTGCTCCCGATGGTGATGAGGGTGATGTGGGTGTTGGTGGTGATGTGCGTGTGCATTCGGAGACGCTTGCATGGGAGGTGACGGATATGGAGACTCGTATTTACCTTGGTCGTGTGGCATAGCTGGAATGGTACCAAACGGTCCGACAGGTGGTGAGAACGAACCTTCAGGTTTCGCCGCCTGGTTAGTCTCAAAGACTGATTTGTAGAGAGCCTTGAACGAGGCACTCAAATCATCGAAAACGGCAGTCTCCATGAACGAAGTTTTTCTATTCTGCTGCATGGAAGATTGCAGCGTCGGGCTGCTTTCGACGACAAGAGGACTACTCGTGACCGGAACATACCCATTCCCTGTTACGAAATTGTGCGACACATTTGGCGAGCAGTGAGCGTTGATGGCAGCGAGAGTAGGAGATGCAGGGGCGGGGGAACCCGATGGAGTGGATGTACCACCTGCCACACCCGGACTGTAAGGTGTCGGTGACAGCTATTTACAAATACAGAAAATGAGTCACCAAATAGTAAGACAGGTGTGGCCGATAACAAACAGCCTCAATCACTCCTAGTGCCACGCCCACTAAGTTCAACCCCACAGAAGCTCCTATGGACCCACACTATTTTTTTAATTGCTCACCCGGTCGCTTGGCTTCCTCCTACGCTGTCTTGACGGTGAAAGATCCTCACCCGGTAAAACCTCAATCGACCAGTAAGACCCCTGAATCAACATACAGACATTGTAGTAAGCGTGGACCAATCACACAACACACCAAAGCAAACGCGGGAACCAATCACATTACAACAGTGTCAGACGTCTGCTTACACACACTACACTGTAGCACACGCGGACCAATCACACAACAGACAACACACCCGAGCAAACGCGGGGACCAATCACATTACTACAACCCTCACACACACGACAACGTAGCAAACACCGACCAATCACACTAAAACTCTTCCAACAATGTAGTCTACACCACGGGGTCATCTCAACCGGAAGTAACAATATTCAAACGCCTTCCACGCGCCCTACAACCGGCGAATCACCCAAAAACTCTCTCACGGCGACATCCCCAACAACACCACTCCACATCTCGACTTCCCAACTATGCGTAGGCGCGCCACTTGTCTCACTCACCACCCAAAAAACTCTCTCACGGCGACATCCCCAACAACACCACTCCACATCTCGACTTCCCAACTATGCGTAGGCGCGCCACTTGTCTCACTCACCACCCAAAAATCTCGAACTCACCTTCCCCGGGTCGTCCTTCGGACGCGGCGTCTTCACAAAACATTTGTTCAACGACAGATTGTGACGAATCGAGTTCTAGAAAGGCGACAGAACGCCAACCATTCAGCCAATCAGCACACTTGGCGTCCTATCGATCCGCTTTACCTTCCAGCCGTTGCCCGCATCGCGATAGAACGGAAAGTTATCGCATATCCAGGCGTAGATCTCGCTCAGCGTCATTTTTCTCGCCGCGCTGCTGTTGATTGCGTATGTTATGAGCATGGCGTAGCTGAACGGAGGCTTGCCGTCGCGATAACGCGCTATGTCGTCCTGACTGAGCGTCGCGTGCGGGTCTATTGGCTCTGGGGGCTTGCGTATGGCTCCTACTGTGCGCATGGCGTCGGACGGTGAGTCGACTTTGAGTGTCGGCTGCGATTTGCCGTTGGCGAGCGTGCGCACGTTCAGTTGGCCAAGCCAGTCCATGGCTGTGAGGCTGCTGTTGAGATCGACGCCGCTGTCGTCTTTCGTGTCGTCTGCCATCGCGTGAAAGAAGGCACTTCCTCTGCTGCTAAACAAACGTATACGGGAATTTATACTTTCTTAGTCGAGTACCCGGATAAAAATAACTTTAATGATTAATTTCGGAATCTCGATTTTGCTTAAGTTTTGCGTTAACTATTTTTATGTAATGCTTTTTAAAAAACCAAAGTAATTAATAATTTTAAAATTTTTGTTATTTTATGGTAATCCGGGACACCGAGTGCTCTTATTTCCCGGATTATTCCATGTGGGCAAGACGCCCTACCGTTTAGCGTCGAGGAGGTATGTTGAGGTGGTTTGTGCGTGAATTTTCGTCATATTTATGCATGTTCGGCATTCTAGCTTTCTCATCAGCTGTGTTTGGCGTGTCTTGCAAGATCGTTGAGAATGTTGCTATTTTTGCAACTTTTGCTACATTTGGGATGTGTGGTTGGTCTGTATGAAGATCAAGTGGGAAACTTCGACTGGTAAGATAAAGAGTGGAGCATGACACATCACACTGCAACTGACGAGAAATAATATTTTGATATGCCAAGTTAATTGAGTAGACGAGTAAACAAATATATACAGATTCATGTTTGTAGGTTCTTGTGTGTGTGTGTGTGTGTGTGTGTGTGTGTGTGTGTGTGTGTGTGTGTGTGTGTGTGTGTGTGTGTGTGTGTGTGTGTGTGTGTGTGTGTGTGTCTGCCTGTCTGTCTGTCTGTCTGTTTGTGCGTGCGTGCGTGTGTCTGTCTGTCTGTCTGTCTGTCTGTCTGTTTGTCTGTCTGTCTGTCTGTCTGTCTGTCTGTCTGTCTGTCTGTTTGTGCATGCGTGTGTGTGTGTGTGTGTGTGTGTGTGTGTGTGTGTGTGTGTGTGTGTGTGTGTGTGTGTGTGTGTGTGTGTGTGTGTGTGCATTATAGAGGCCATGAGTTCTCATTGTGTCTTACCACCAAATCTGTATCTATGACAAGAAAATGTGAAAATTAATTTATATCTTAATTAAATTAAGGGTATAACAGAACTCATATTTATATACAAATTTATATGTTGATATTAATTATAAATAATTAAAAATATTAACAGTAAACTAATGAAACAAAAATACATCATTGAAATTAAATATGATGCCAATAATTCTACACACAAATTTATAGTCAACTAATGCATTGTTGGTAAGTGAACAGAGCAGTGATGTGTAAAAAATTTAAATTTTGTTACATTTTTATGTTTGTTGCAGGCACCAGAAATATCTCGGTAGTGTCAAGGCAGTTTACTTTGACCAGTCATCACATACAACCAAGAGAATCATTATGTCTACATATTCCAACGTTTTGGCATCGATTAACGCTCGTACAGGGCAAATACTATGGCGTCGTGTGTTGGAACAGAACGGAATAATAGATGCAGTGTTACATCAGAATGGCGGTGAGTGAATACACACACACACACACACACACACACACACACACACACACACACACACACACACACACACACACACACACACACACACACACACACACACACACACACACACACACACACACACACAAATGAACAAATGTTAAGCCCTCCACGTCATTCAATGTCGACCTAAAGGTCAGTTGTGGAGATAGCTCCTTCTGTCTCTAGAGACAGGGCCTCCATGCACTACGTGGAGGCTTAGGGCCAGCGCTACAATCCACCTGGAGCTTGGCCGGAGTCATCCAGATGCACTGACAATGGCGCAGCTCTGGGACTGGACACTAAGACCTACAAGTACCAGACCTCTCAACTTTTTTGCACCAAATTGTGAGACTGTGTTTTTAAATGACCACGCCCATTAAACATATCCAATGTAGGTGTTGTTAACAGAAAATGTGTTGGCCTCGCTTTACGTTTGTGTGCACCAACGCTTTGCCTTGAAGTTCCAAGCGTTACTTTTACTCCAGGTAGATACCCCAAATACAAGCAAGCAGAGCCGTATATAGAGTCTAGTTTAAAGAATCCGCTATGCACAGAAAGACGGAGCTAACGAGTCTGTGCAAAACGGCTGTCAGAGAGTCTCACGGTAGAGGCTTGCCGGGAGAAAAGACTGGCAATCGTGAGAATTGGCCACAAATCGTGAGACTTGTGCGTACTATATAAATCGTAAGTCTCACAACAAAATCATGAGAGTTGAGAGGTCTGAATTACCCATCTGCTGCATGATGTTACTGTCAAGCCAGCGGTCATGTCCACCCCAGTCAATGACCAGGTACTCATTTATACTCGAGTCGAGAGAAGCAATTGTGTGTAAGTTTCTTGCTTAAGGAAATTATGCCATAGCTCGCCATCACTGTGACTTGAACCTGCAACCCTGCAAGGTCTCGGATATTTTTATTCTCCAAATGCACTCTCTAACCAATTGAGCTACAACACCACGCACACACACACACACACACACACACACACACACACACACACACCTCACCTCTGAAACATTACAACCTCGCTCTGCTGTGCTATGTGGGTTGTAACAAATAGATTTACAAATAAAAATCTATGAAATACAGATTAATAAAAAATTAAGTAAAAAACAAAAAATAGATTTTAACAGAGATTAATAATATACTAACTCACCTAAGTGAATAAACAGACTCTTGTTCTTTAAAAATATTTCTTAGTTTTATATACAGAAAAATATGACGTCACAACATGCAATAATATTTCTTAATTTTATATACAGAAACATAAGATGGTTATTCAACTATCAACTAATAGATGCATTATGTTTCAGTGTTGATCACAGTGTCCAGACGAGGAAGCCTCATTCGAAGTTGGGATCCTGCCACAGGTCTTCTATTATGGGAATCAGCAACACCAGGAAGTCAACTCAATTTCAGGTTTTACATAAAACTAAATTTCATAATTCAGTGTTCCAGCCAGGATTTCGAAGGGTACACCATAAGAACGAATAGGAGGGCACGAATAGGGGGCACTTGATATGTACATAGAACATTTAACTTATGACGTTACAACACGCAATATGACGTCACAGCACACAATGGCGCAACGCCCGATAATGACGTCATAACACCTAATGACGTCACATCACGTAATAATGACGTCACGTAATAATGATGTGGCGACATGTAATTGTAATGTTACAACATTTGATGGTTTGATGAGAAGAAAAGTTGGTGATTATCACTCACTCACCATTTTCTGATGAACTTTAGTGTACTATGGGTCCTGATGGCTGCTTTGAGAAGCTCTTGGCTTTTCGATTTTTATTGAATTTTGTTAAGGTTTTAGGTGGTTTGTTTTATCGTTTTAGCGTGATGGTATGCTTGTGTATGTTGACTGTTTTGTTTATTGTTTGTTTCTGTTGTAGAGATTCTGTTTCGTGGCTCAATGGCGGAGTACAGGCTGATTTGATGCAGCATTCTGAGGGTCTGCTGTGTGTGTGTGTGTGTGTGTGTGTGTGTGTGTGTGTGTGTGTGTGTGTGTGTGTGTGTGTCTGTCTGTCTGTCTGTCTGTCTGTCTGTCTGTCTGTCTGTCTGTCTGTCTGTTTGTCTGTCTGCCTGTGTGTCTGTGTGTGTATGTGTTTGTTTATCTATTTGTTTTTGTTTGTCTGTTGCTCTGTTTGTGTATTTGTTTGTCTGATGTTTGTTGTTTTGGTGTGATTATTGTTTCTGTGCTTGAAGGGAAGGGGTACATCATAGCAGTTCTTAGAGGGAATTTATTGACAACTTGGTTACAAAACGGAGGAAGGCAGTTGTGGAACGTGACAATTAGTAAAGAGTAAGAGCAATGTATACAATCGTTACTGAAAGTGCGTTTCTCTTCTTTCCATACACTAGACTATTATATTGGAGGGATACATCTCACAATAGACTGTTGTATTGGAGGGATGCATCTCACAATACACTAGAGTATTATATTGGAGGGATGCCTCTCACAGTACACTAGACTATTGTATTGGAGGGATGCATCTCACAATACACTAGACTATTGTAATTGGAGGGATGCATCTCACAATACATTAGACTTTGAGTTGGAAAGAAGTCAATAGTAAATCTCTTGTTTGTATCATAGACTCAAAAGTAGTGACTTCTTGATGAGTCAAGATGGCGACATTCTTCATGTTGTAAGCTTCAGAGAGAAAGCTCATGTGATCTTTCACTCGTATCAACTTAAATCTGGAGAAGAAATCAAACCCAGTCACACTGTGTCAACACCATGGCTCTCATTTGAATCATCAAGGTCAACTACAATGCTACCATATTACCTCACTTTTCAACGGCATGCCGTTACAATGCAAGGGTTAGCAGACTGCCGTTATACCCCGAGATATACCAGCATGACGTTAAAACTGAGGGAATTATGCATACTCTAGCACAAGCTAGCTATCTGTTATGTTACGCCTCTTCTTTACTGATGTCAGTTGAAATGCTGATTGCTTCTAGTTCTTCGCGCTGCTTCAACCATTGGTGTAAGCATCCATGTGGGATGTTGCAATCCCTGGCAGTTTTGGCGACGTTACCACCATTCTGATTACACTTTGTTATTATTGACAGTTTCTTTTCCACGGTATAGCTTTTCCGACCCTTGGCAACTGCTGTTTCTTTTGTCTGACTGTCGTCTTTTTCGTTACCTCCTCCGCGCCAGCAAGTGATCCTGACGCCATGTCTAAAGCTGCTCACGCTATGAGAGATTGATATTCACTAACCTCGATCAATAAAAGCATCCTAGCCTTATAACGGTTATAGTTTTATGGTTACCTGATTGGCGTCTTGCTAAACCTTGCCTATAGTGGCATGCCGTTGAAAGTGAGGTAATACGGTAAATGTTTAAATCATTGTTTAAGCTGTGTGTATGTGTGTGTGTGTGTGTGTGTGTGTGTGTGTGTGTGTGTGTGACCATTTATTGCTTTGTTTTTGCAGTTGTCTGATTACTGGGGGTCACATGCTGCTTTGTGTTGACAAAGTGACTGAAGCAGCTCATTGGCTTTCTATGAAAACTACTGACAAACAGTCGTTTGAAATGGTGTTTTTGCAAGTAAGACACTTCATGACAAAAAGAGTTGTAACTGTGCAAGTTTGTCAGTTGGCTTGTCTGTCAGTTTGTCCGTTTGTTTGTCTGTTTGTCGGTTTGTCTGTCTTTTGGTCTGTCTGTTGTCTGACTGTTTGTATGTCTGTTGTGTGTCTGTTTGTCTGTCTGTTTGTCTGTCTGTTTGTCTGTCTGTTTGTTTGTTTGTCTGTTTGTCTCTATTTATCTGTCTGTTTGTCTGTTTATCTGTCTGTTTGTTTGTTTGTCTGTTTGTCTGTCTGTTTCTCTGTCTGTCTGGCTGTCTGTTTGTCTGTTTATCTGTCTGTTTGTCTGTTTGTTTGTCTGTTTGTTTGTTTGCCTGCTGTCTATTGTCATTCTTAATGTATTGTATTTGTTTTCTACTCAATTGTTTATTTTTTGTTTACCTGTTTACGTGTATGTGTGTCTGTTTGTCTGTCATTAGTCTATCTATTCTGTCATTATTCTTCAACTCAACTACACAAACAAATTCTAAGAGTTTCTACATGTGGGATGTTTTTGTTTTAGTCTATTGACAGCTCAATGATTGGCTTGTCTCCTATGGCTGTGTCACATCTTAGTCCCATCACTTCAACTCATCAAGATTTCTTGCTACATCTTTCCACTGACAAGAAAGTTCTTATGGCATTTGATGCAGTGGAGGCGATGCCAGTTGCTCGGAAAGTCTTTGAGAACAAGGAAGATATACGAATGGGGACGCTTGGAGACATGAGGATTCTCTTCATTTTGAGTCAACAGGAGGAGGTAAATGCCATTCTACAATCAGAATAAACAGAGCATGATGGTTACAGGAAACTATTGTAACATTGAAGTCTGTCTGTTTGTCTGTCTAACTCTCTGTCTGTCTGTGTGTCTGTCTGTCTGTCTGTCTGTATGTATGTATGTATGTATGTATGTATGTATGTCTGCTTGTTTGTCTCTTTTTCTGTTTGATGTGTTTTTGTCTGTCTGTTTGTTTGTTGCTAATTGGTTATCAACTTATGTGTCTTAGGGATCATTGGACATTCAGTGTTTGACAGCCGACGATCTAATAGAAATGTCTGAATTAGCACAAACAGTTGAGATGCCAGAT